>NC_092717.1:219702273-219979576 GCF_047496885.1 Scyliorhinus torazame | reverse complement strand
CAACAATGTGGGTGACTCTATGAAACCCTAGCAAGCCACTAAAGTGAAGGGCAATTAAGGATGGGCAATAAATGCTGGTCAGCACATGAACACCCCATGAATGGATAAACTTTTTTAAACGCTGTAAAAACTTTGGTCTTTATCTTTGGAACCAAAGAACATTCGGCAATGTGGTTGACCCCTGAACAGGCGCCGGAATGTGGCGACTAGGGGCTTTTCACAGTAACTTCATTTGAAGCCTACTTGTGACAATAAGCGATTTTCATTTCATTTTTCATTTTCACCATCCATTCTTCACTGCAACCCTTATCGGTAGACTGCATCCAACCAAACTCCATCCATTTGACCGGAAGTTACTTGTGTGTCCTCGGAGATAGGGCAGCACCAAGGCAATAGAGAAACTTGCAAAGAAATAATTCCCCAACAACAGAGGTAACATTTTGAACACTTAATGAGATTTTAAATCTATCATCTGAAAAGAGTGGACATGCTGGTGCAATTAAAAATCCATCAAAACCTTTCCAATTAATTTAAGGTCTCAGTAGTTGATTAATGGAGGTTAATAGAATTAACCTTCCTCAGATTCAAGCTTTTTAACCACTTGTTCTTAGTCAAATGGACTTTGCATTGACGATTCTCTGAAGTTCAAACACATTCTTGTCATTTCCCACTTGCGTGTTGCTAAAAGCTGCTCTCTTGAACAAAGAACAAAGAAATGTACAGCACAGGAACAGGCCCTTCAACCCTCAAGCCCGTGCCGACCATGCTGCCCGACTAAACTACAATCTTCTACACTTCCTGGGTCCGTATCCCTCTATTCCCATCCTATTCATGTATTTGTCAAGATGCCCCTTAAATGTCCTATCGTCCCTGCTTCCACCACCTCCTCCGGTAGCGAGTTCCAGGCACCCACTACCCTCTGTGTAAAAAACTTGCCTCGTACATCTACTCTAAACCTTGCCGCTCTCACATTAAACCTATGCCCCCTAGTAATTGACCCCTCTACCCCGGGGAAAAGCTCTGACTATCCACTCTGTCTATGCCCCTCATAATTTTGTAGACCTCATTCAGGTCGCCCCTCAACCTCCGTCGTTCCAGTGAGAACAAACCGAGTTTATTCAACGCTCCTCATAGCTAATGCCCTCCATACCAGGCAACATTCTGGTAAATATCT
Organism: Scyliorhinus torazame; assembly: GCF_047496885.1. Taxonomy (NCBI): domain Eukaryota; kingdom Metazoa; phylum Chordata; class Chondrichthyes; order Carcharhiniformes; family Scyliorhinidae; genus Scyliorhinus; species Scyliorhinus torazame. Next base: position 219,978,402 of record NC_092717.1, on the reverse strand, counting down.
TCTGCACCCTCTCTAAAGCCTCCACATCCTTCTGGTAGTGTGGCGACCAGAATTGAACACTATACTCCAAGTGTGGCCTAAGTAAGGTTCGATACAGCTGCAATACCCCGGCCAATGAAGGCAAGCATGCCGTATGCCTTCTTGACTACCTTCTCCACCTGTGTTGCCCCTTTCAGTGACCTGTGGACCTGGACTCCGACATCTCTCTGACTTTCAATACTCTTGAGGGTTCTACCATTCACTGTATATTCCCTACCTGCGTTAGACCTTCCAAAATGCATTACCTCACATTTGTCCGGATTAAACGCCATCTGCCATCTCTCCGCCCAAGTCTCCAAACAATCTAAATCCTGCTGTATCCTCTGACAGTCTTCATCGCTATCCGCAATTCCACCAACCTTTGTGTCGTCTGCAAACTTACTAATCAGACCAGTTACATTTTCCTCCAAATCATTTACATATACTACAAACAGCAAAGGTCCCAGCACTGATCCATGCGGAACACCACTGGTCACAGCCTCCAATTTGAAAAGCATCCTTCCATTGCTACTCTCTGCCTTCTATGACCTAGCCAGTTCTGTATGCACCTTGCCAGCTCACCCCTGATCCCGTGTGACTTCACCTTTTGTACTAGTCTACCATGAGGGTCCTTGTCAAAGGTCTTACTGAAGTCCATATAGACAACATCCACTGCCCTACCTGCATCAATCATCTTTGTGACCCTCCTCGAAAAACTCTATCAAGTTAGTGAGACACAACCTCCCCTTCACAAAACCATGCTGCCTCTCACTAATACGTCCATTTGCTTCCAAATGGGAGTAGATCCTGTCTCGAAGAATTCTCTCCAGTAATTTCCCTACCACTGAAGTAAGGCTCACCGGCCTGTAGTTCGCTGGATTATCCTTGCTACCCTTCTGAAACAGAGGAACAACATTGGCTATTCTCCAGTCCTCCGGGACATCACCTGAAGACAGTGAGGATCCAAAGATTTCTGTCAAGGCCTCAGCAATTTCCTCTCCAGCCTCCTTCAGTATCTTGAGGCATTCCTTTGTACACCAACGTCACTTCCTCATTCCTTGTTAATCTGCTGACTGGCTAATCTGCCCTGTACTCACTTCAGTTGTTCAGTTATTTTCCTGACAAAGACTTGCCCTCGTTTTCCATTCACTCCTTCTCCTGGCACTGCCTCCATTTGGTCGCCACTTCATACCATGTTCACAGCTGAAACCAAGCTTGATGCCAAGCATCATCCACCACACCAATAATTTGGCATGCAATTGTGTTTGACTCGACACCGCAGCTGTTTAGATAGATACATAGATACGTAAAAGATAGGAGCAGGAGGAGGCCTTTTAGCCCGTCGAGCCTGCTTTTCCATTTATCACGATCATGGCTGATCATCCAACTCAATAACCTAATCCTGCTTTCTCCCCATAGCCTTTGATCCCATTCTCCCCAAGCGCTATATCTAGCCGCCTCTTGAATATATTCAATGTTTTAGCATCAACTACTTCCTGTGGTAATGAATTCCACAGGCTCACCACTCTTTGGGTGAAGAAATGTCTCCTCATCTCTGTCCGAAATGGTTTACCCCAAATCCTCAGACAGTGACCCCTGGTTCTAGATACACCCCCATCGGGTGCATCTACCCTGTCTAGTCCTGTTAGAATTTTCTAAGTCTCTATGAGATCCTCCCTCATCTCTGAACTCCAGCGAGAACAATCCCAACCTAGTCAATCTCTCCTCATATGACAGTCCCGCCATCCTCTGTCATCTCCTCTTTCAATCCCCTGTTTTCAATTCCTTTTTTTTTTTTTTTTTTTTTTTTTTTTATTTTTTTTTTTTTTTTTTTTATAAATGTTTTATTGAAAATTTTTCCCCAAACAACAATTTTTCCCCTCTTACAAAGCAAACGCAACAATAACAATACAGAAATTTTAAACAATACACAAGTAACAAAACCCCTTTATCTTTGACCTAAACTAAACCCCCCCTCCCCCCCCCCCCCCCCCCCCTCCCCCTGGGTTGCTGCTGCTGGTCATCTGTCTTCCCTCTAACGTTCCCCTAGTAGTCGAGAAATGGCTGCCACCGCCTGGTGAAACCCTTGAGCCGATCCTCTCAGGGCAAACTTTATCTGCTCCAGTTTAATGAACCCCGCCATATCATTTACCCAGGCCTCCAGTCCGGGGGTTTCGCCTCCTTCCACATGAGTAGGATCCTGCGCCGGGCTACTAGGGACGCAAAGGGCCACAACGTCGGCCTCTTTCGCCTCCTGCACTCCCGGCTCTTCCGCAACTCCAAATAGAGCTAACCCCCAGCCTGGTTTGACCCGGGCCTTCACCACCCGCGAAATCACTCCATCACTCCCTTCCAATACCCTTCCAGTGCCGGGCATGCCCAAAACATATGTGCGTGGTTTGCCGGGCTCCCGCCACACCTCCCACATTTGTCCTCCACTCCAAAGAACCTGCTCAATCTTGCTCCCGTTATGTGTGCTCTATGTAGCACCTTAAATTGAATCAGGCTAAGCCTGGCGCATGAGGAAGAGGAATTTACCCTGCTTAGGGCATCAGCCCACATACCCTCCTCTATCTCCTCCCCTAGTTCTTCTTCCCACTTTCCTTTTAGTTCGCCCACCGACTCCTCCCCCTCTTCCCTCATCTCTCGGTAAATCTCTGACACCTTGCCCTCTCCGACCCACACCCCTGAAAGCACCCTGTCCTGTATCCCCTGTGTCGGGAGCAACGGAAATTCCCTCACCTGTTGTCTAGTAAATGCCCTCACCTGCATATATCTCAAGAAATTTCCCCGGGGCAACTTATACTTTTCCTCCAATGCTCCCAAGCTCGCAAAAGTCCATCTATAAATAAATCTCCCACCCTCCTAATTCCCAACTGGAACCAGCTCTGAAATCCTCCATCCATTCTTCCTGGGCGAACCTATGGTTGTTCCTGATTGGGGACCCCACCAGGGCTCCCCGCACCCCTCTCTGTCGCCTCCACTGTCCCCAGATATTTAATGTTGCCGCCACCACCGGGTTCGTGGTAAACTTTTTAGGTGAGATCGGTAGCGGCGCCGTCACCAGCGCCTCTAAACTCGTCCCTTTACAGGACTTTCTCTCCAGTCTTTCCCACGCCGCTCCCTCACCCTCCATCATCCATTTACGTATCATTGCCACATTGGCGGCCCAATAGTAATCGCCCAGTTCGGTAGTGCCAATCCTCCTCTGTCCCTACTACGCTGAAGGAACCCCCTCCTTACTCTCGGAACTTTCCCTGCCCACACGAAGCTCGTGATGCTCCTGTCTATTTTATTAAAAAAGGTCTTAGTGATTAGGATAGGGAGACATTGAAATACAAATAAGAAACCTCGGGAGGACCATCATCTTAATTGCTTGCACCCTGCCCGCCAGCGATAGAGGCTGCATGTCCCACCTCTTGAAGTCCTCCTCCATTTGTTCTACCAACCGTGTCAGATTAAGTCTGTGCAAGGTTCCCCAGCTCCTAGCGATCTGAATCCCCAGGTATCGGAAGTTTCTTTCCACTTTCCTTAGAGGCAAGCCTTCTATCTCTCTACTCTGGTCCCCTGGATGTATCACAAATAATTCACTCTTCCCCATGTTTAGCCTATACCCCGAGAAATCCCCGAACCCCCTCAAAATTCGCATAACCTCTATCATTCCCCCCGCTGGGTCCGACACGTATAACAATAGGTCATCCGCATATAACGAGACTCGGTGTTCTTCTCCCCCTCTAATCACCCCTCTCCATTTCCTGGAGTCCCTCAACGCCATGGCCAGAGGTTCAATTGCCAACGCGAACAACAATGGAGACAGCGGGCATCCCTGTCTTGTTCCCCTATATAGTCGGAAATACTCCGATCTATGTCGACCTGTAACTACGCTTGCCGTTGGAGCCCCATAAAGAAGTCTAACCCAGCTAATAAACCCGTTCCCAAACCCAAACCTCTTTAACACTTCCCATAAATACTCCCACTCCACCCTATCAAATGCCTTCTCTGCGTCCATTGCCGCCACTATCTCTGCCTCCCCCTCCACTGGGGGCATCATTATCACCCCTAATAGTCGTCGCACGTTAACATTCAGTTGTCTCCCTTTTACGAACCCTGTCTGGTCTTCGTGCACCACCCCCGGGACACAGTCCTCTATCCTCGATGCCAGTACCTTTGCCAACAATTTGGCGTCCACGTTCAACAATGAAATGGGTCTATAGGACCCGCACTGCAACGGATCTTTATCCCTCTTCAAAATTAACGATATCGTCGCCTCCGACATCGTCGGGGGTAGAGTCCCCCCTTTCCTGGCCTCATTGAACGTCCTCACCATCAACGGGGCCAACAAGTCCACATATTTTCTGTAATACTCCACCGGGAACCCGTCTGGTCCTGGGGCCTTCCCTGCTTGCATGCTTCCCAGTCCCTTAATAACCTCGTCCACCCCAATCGGTGCCCCCAGGCCTACCACCCCCCGCTCCTCCACTTTCGGGAACCTCAATTGGTCCAGGAACTGCCGCATCCCCTCCTCTCCCTCTGGGGGTTGAGACCTATACAGTTCCTCATAGAAGGTCTTGAACACCTCATTTATCTTTCCTGCCCTTCGCACCGTGTCTCCCCTTTCGTCTCTAATTCCTCCTATTTCCCTCGCTGCTGCCCTCTTTCGCAATTGATGAGCCAACAGGCGACTCGCCTTTTCCCCATATTCATACCTCCTCCCCTGTGCCTTCCTCCACAGTACCTCCGCCTTTCTGGTGGTCAGAAGGTCAAATTCCGTCTGGAGTCGTCTCCTCTCCCTGTACAATTCCTCCTCCGGGGTCTCTGCAAATTCCCTATCCACCCTTAAAATCTCCCCCAGTAATCTTTCCCTTTCCTTGGCCTCTGTTTTCCTTTTGTGGGCCCCAATGGAGATCAGCTCTCCTCTGACTACCGCTTTTAGTGCTTCCCATACCACTCCCACCGGGACCTCGCCGTCGTCATTGACCTCCAGGTATCTCTCAATACACCCCCGCACTCTTGCACACACTCCCTCATCCGCCATCAGTCCCACATCTAATCGCCAGAGTGTTCTCTGCTCCCTTTCCTCTCCTAATTCCAGGTCCACCCAATGTGGGGCATGATCCGAAACCGCTATGGCTGAGTACTCAGCTTCTTCCACCCTAGAGATCAACGACCTTCCCAAAACAAAAAAATCTATCCGGGAGTACACTTTATGGACATGGGAGAAGAAGGAATACTCCCTAGCCCTAGGTCTAAGAAATCGCCATGGATCCACTCCCCCCATTTGGTCCATAAACCCCTTAAGTACCTTGGCCGCTGCCGGCCTTCTTCCGGTCCTTGAGCTGGATCTATCTAGCCCCGGGTCCAGCACCGTATTAAAGTCCCTCCTAAAATCAAGTTTCCTACCTCCAGGTCCGGTATACGCCCCAGCATCCGTCTCATAAATCCCGCATCGTCCCAGTTTGGGGCATACACGTTAACCAACACGACCTCCATTCCCTCCAGCCTGCCACTCACCATTACATATCTACCTCCGCTATCTGCTACGCTGTTCTTTGCTTCAAATGCGACCTGTTTCCCCACCAAAATGGCCACCCCTCTATTCTTTGCGTCCAGTCCTGAGTGGAACACCTGTCCCACCCATCCTTTCCTTAGCCTAACTTGGTCCGCCACCTTTAGGTGCGTCTCTTGGAGCATAACCACGTCTGCCCTTAGTCCTTTCAAATGCGCGAGCACTCGGGCCCTTTTTATCGGTCCGTTCAGGCCTCTCACGTTCCACGTGATCAGCCTCACTAGGGGGCTACCTGCCCCCCTCCCGTGTCGACTAGCCATTACCTTCTCTAGGCCAGTCCCATATCCCGCCTCCGCGCTCCCGCTCGCTCCCCCAGCGTCGCACACCATCCCCGCCCACCCACTCTTTAGCCATTTCCTTTTGGATTTCCGCAGCAGCAACCCAGTTGTCCCCCCCCCCCTTCTCCCTCCCTCCTCCCCTCCCCGCTAGATCTCTTTCTAGCTTGATTGCTCCCCCCATATTACTTCCGTAAGTCAGCTAACTTCAACTGACCCCGGCTACTCCTGCTCACTCCTCGACCCCCCCCATGTGGGGAAGTCCCATCCGCCTTGCGCCTGTCTTCCCGCCTTATTCTTTCTGGTGCGGGAACATCCCTTTACCTGACCCGCCTCTTATGGCGCAGCTCCCTTTCCCCTCCCCCTCCCCTTCCCCATTCTCCAACTATGTCCCGTCTTTCCCCCCTCACCGGCGCCCACATTTCCCCAATGTCTCCCCCCTTCCCTGTTTACTTCTCAATTAACTTCCACCGTAACATTAACAATAACATTTCCTGCAGCATCAGTCCCTCAGTTCCGATCCAATTTCTCTTCTTTGATGAAGGTCCATGCTTCCTCCGCCGTCTCGAAATAATGGTGTCTCTCCTGATACGTGACCCATAGTCTTGCCGGCTGCAGCATCCCGAACTTCACCTTCCTTTTATGCAACACCTCTTTGGCTCGGTTGAAGCTCGCCCTCCTTCTCGCCACCTCCGCACTCCAATCCTGGTATACCCGTACCACTGCATTCTCCCATCTGCTACTCCGCACCTTTTTAGCCCATCTCAGGACCTCTTCTCTATCCTTAAGGCGGTAAAATCGCACGATTATCGCCCTGGGTGGTTCTCCCGCTTTTGGTCTTCTCGCCGGAATCCGATTTGCCCACTCCACCTCCAAGGGGCCCGTAGGGGCCTCAGCACCCATCAGTGAGCTCAGCATCGTACTTGCGTACGCTCCACAGTCCACTCCTTCCACACCCTCAGGGAGACCCAGTATCCGAAGGTTCTTCCTTCGCGCTCCATTTTCTAGGGCTTCGATCCTTTCAGTACACTTTTTATGAAGTGCCTCGTGCGTCTGTGTCTTAACCGCCAGGCCCAGGATCTCGTCCTCATTATCTGTCACCTTCTGCTCCACCACGCGGAGCTCTGTCTCCTGGGTCTTTAATGTCTCCTTGAGCCCCTCAATTGCCTGTAGCAACGGGGTCAGCACCTCCCTCTTCAGCAGCTCCACGCACCGTCTCACAATTTCATGCTCAGGCCCCCATGTCGCCTGCGCTTTCTCCGCCGCCATCTTGTACTTCTCTCTTTCTGACCCTTTGGTCGACGATTCCTCGCGCTGCAGCCGCCGCCGCCGGTTTTTTCCTCCTTCGTTTGGGGGGGACTCCCTTCTCACACGCCCCACACCGGGTTGCGTCGTCGAAAAATTCCCCGTTGGGGCTCTTAAAAGAGCCCGAAGGTCCGTCGGAGCTGGAGCCGCCGAAGCGTGCGGCTAGCTAGGCATCACCGCAACCGGAAGTCCCTTCAGTGGCCTTGATGAGGTCTTTTCACAGTTGTTCCCTCTGCTGCTAGAATTCACCTTTGATACAGGCCCTCAGGTCAGCTTGCAGCTTTAAGCTTGCCCTTCCCCCGCCTGCATGCTGGAAGAGGCCCTGTTTATCCTGTAGTTGCAGCCAAATCTTTCACTGTTTCTGCGTGTGTCTGGCAACCAAGAGACATACCCTTCCTGGGGGACACTGTCGGGGGAATATTGCCGCCTTCTTCCCACACCGGGAAATGTCAAACAAATGCCGTGGGGGCCCTGTAAAAGAGCCCAAAAGTCCGTTCCAAGCAGGAGCTGCCGAATGTGCGACCTAGCTCTGCATAGCCGCACCCGGAAGTCCTGTTTTCAATTCCTGACCATTTCTCAGCAATTTTCCCTGGAATTGTTCCTCACTGGACATCAGTGAGGACAGGATAAGGCATAGCTACAGGGATGGATAGCAGACTAGCAATAACTTGCATTGGTATGGTGGATCGAATGTCGGAAAATATTCAGAAGGTCATTATCAAACAAAATCTGAGCCACAGAGAGAGATATTAGAGCAGGTCCTCAAAACCTTGACCTGAGGTGTCGCTTAGAGGAGTAGAGAGGGCTGGAGAAAGAGACAGGTTGAGGGAGAGAATTTCAGAGCTCAAAGATGTAGGTGGCTGAAGCGCCAAATGAGGGAGCGCTGAAAATCTGGGATGTACAAGAGGCCGGGAGTGGAAGTGCGACGAGATGTCAGAGAGTTACAGGGTTGGACCAAGTTGCAAAGGGAGGAGGGATTTGGAAACAAGTGCGAGGATTTTAACATCGAGGCATTGCCAAACCAGGGACCAATGTTGGTCAGCGGTGGTGATGATGGGTGAATGGTACTTGACACAGGTTAGAAAAGGGGTATCGTGACATTCGGAAATGAAGAACGTGGTCCTGGATGAATAATTTAACTGAACATTCCAGCCTGCTCTCAGGAGATGAGAGAAAGGGGATCCATTTAAAGAGCCAGGAAAAAGCATGTGCCTTTGTTTCTAATATATTCTGCTCGCTCCAATTTTTTTATCACCTAGATTTCATGAGCGCCACACATGTGCTCATAGAGGGTGGGATTTTCTGGCCATTCCCGCTGATGGTGACCATCTGCCCCCCCCCCCCCCCCCCCTCACCCCGCTATGGGTTCTCCGGCAGAGGAGGGTGCAAATAACAGGAAATTCCGTTGGCAGCGGTGGGACCTAAAGATCCCTCATGGCGAATGGCGGACCCTTTCTGCCACCACAGCACATGCCATGCGGAGTGGCAGGGTGGGAAGTCCTGCCCAGAGCGTGCATGTTGGCAACTTGTTCAATGACAGAGCTCAGCACAGCCACCCCCAGCATTGCCTTCATTCTGGGTCCTTGTACATGAACTTTGCAGTATTTTGAGGTATGTTTCGATGCCTGGAATGCAAATTAGTAGTGCCGGCACCCCGTTAATCACATTTTGGTTTGAGGTTTTTAAGTTTCCTTTGCAATTTGCTTTTGGAGTGCCCTTTTCAGAGTCTGCTCTCTTGATTTGACCCTTAGTTTGTTTAATTTAGTTTAATTTAATTTAAATTGTTTCAACCTAAAATAGTATTTGTAGTTTAGGGGTTAGCCTTCAAAGGCATTTCCTACCTTTAAAATTGCTATGCAGAAAACAGTGGAAGCACATGGCAGGATTCCAGATACAGGGCAGGATTGTCCGTCCGCTCACGACAGCGGGATTTCCCCGGTCCAGCTGTAGTGAACGGGAGATGTGACTGAGCGTCAAATTCCCTGTCCTCATTAACACCCGATTGACACATCTGATGAAGGAGCTACGCTCCGAAAGCTAGTGATTCCAAAGAATCCTGTTGAACTTTAACCTGGTGTTGTAAGACTTCTTACTCACTAACACTGTCAGCGGGGCGGACTCGCAACAGAGAACCCGGGCATGAGGTCCAGAGGGTGAAGGTTTGAGCAAGAGCGCACAAGGAAAATTTATCTTTGCTTTTCATAGAATTTACAGTGCAGAAGGAGGCCATTCAGCCCATCGAGTCTGCACCGGCTCTTGGAAAGAGCACTCTACCCAAGGTCAACACCTCCACCCTATTCCCATAACCCAGTAACCCCACCCAACACCAAGGGCAATTTTGGACACTAAGGGCAATTCATCATGGCCAATCCACCTAACCTGCACATCTTTGGACTGTGGGAGGAAATCGGAGCACCCGGAGGAAACCCACGCACACACGGGGAGGATGTGCAGACTCCGCACAGACAGTGACCCAAGCCGGAATCGAACCTGGGACCCCTGGAGCTGTGAAGCAATTGTGCTATCCACAATGCTACCGTGCTGCCCTTAAACGGTATAATAAGGTAACTCCAAAAAGCCCAACAGGAAAACATAGCACTTGGCAGGACAGTGTGCCACACAGAGTAATAAGGTTCAAAGCTTAAATTTGATTGGAATCAGTTGAATTTGGTCAGGGCAGTGGTCAGGCTGCCTGAAACCTATCGAAGTGGATGATTTGTACCTGCTTGCTAAGTATTACTCCACCCGTCAAAAGGAGGTAAGTTACATTAGGGGTGGAATGGGCAAAGCAAACCAGTGATCCTCGTCTTCCTCACTTCCAAAAGAGCCAGCAACAAAAAGGCTCAGATCATGGGCAGCTTCTTGCATACTGTCCAGCGTCTGGACCAGCGTTTTCCAAACTTTTTTGCCCGGGATCCATTTATTTTTACAAACCGGCCATCCTTCGGGACCCATGCCATTCGAACTTCGCGACTCACACCGGCCGACCTTCACGATCCCCTGCCGCCCGAACTTTACGACTCACACCGCCTGCTTGGTCCCCACGCAGGGACGATATCACTAATGCAATTGGTTTATCAAAGCCTCCGTGGAACGGCAGGCCTCATTACGGGCCCAGGGGTTCCTCAGGCTGCACTGCTGCAGCCTTTCCTGCTGCAGGAGAATTGTCATTCAATTTTGCATTTCTGCGAAGGACTTCAGCTGATAATTTAAGTTCTCACTGCATCCGTTGTCCTCGAACTGTCTTCAAATGCCTTTGAAGTTTTCAGGGTTTTAATCTTTCATTTGCCAGTACATCCCTGCATGTAACACACATGAGCTCTGCATCCTGATTTATGTGGCACAATTAATAAACCCATGCCTCAAGAAATCATCTTTACATACTGCTTTATTCCTGATTTCAGCTTTTTCTTAATGAGTTGTTCACCAGAGGCCCTGGAGCTCGCACCAGTACGGCTGGCAGCTACAAAATGGAGGACTCTCTTTCACTCCCAGAGCACGCGACTTCAGTGACCTACTCTCTGCCGCTGCTTCTGGAGAGGAGACTCCTTCAATTTTTAAAAAGAATCTGCTCCTGGGTCAGCGCGCTGACGTCAGGAGGAGGCGGTTTGCCTCGCTGGGCTCCAGATCTGCAGACTGCTGAGGGGGCGTCCTGCCTAGGATGGCCGGCATTCTGAAAGCAGGCCGCGGTTGGAATTTTTATAAGCTGGTCGCGGCCATTTTCCACTTATTCCCGAGATCGGGAATGCCACGACCAATGGCCCCGTGACCCTGAGTTTGTCTAATGACTCAGAGGAATTCCTCCCATCCGAAGTCAACGAAACATGACCCACGTGGACTTTTCTAAATCACCTCAGGACTGGTTCTGATCACTGTGAAACGTTTAGACAAAAGTGAGAAATGTACCAAATGAATCACTGTGACTGTGACAGTGGGAAGGCATCCTGAATGATGAAACACCTACGAGAACTGTGGTGATATGCATGCACACATTAATGTGTATAGTTGCCTATCAATGCACATAGTTATCGGTACAACCTCCGGCCAGCTCGTGGCGATAGAGATCTATTACATGACTCGAGACACCTGCCAGTTGGTAGTAACACGTACAAGAGGACAGTTGCACTTAGAGTAGCTCCAGGGGAGTTCGCAGAATTCATTTAGTAGCCATTGTCTGCATTATAGTGTGTTAATTATCTTTCTAGTTAAACAACAAGATGATCTGTGTGCATCATTACCACCGTCAGAACACGACACGAATGCCTTCCACTACCACAGCCACGCAGCCCTGTAGATCCGAGGCTGTAACTACATGCCGTTCACTCCGACAGGATCTTAAGGTCCCGCCAACGCCACACCCTAACTGTAGATTTCCCAGTGACGACGGGCGCATTCAACGGGAAACCCCGCTATTAAAAGCGGGATCAGAATATCCCACCACTGGCCAATGCTGGGCCGCCTCCCACGCTGCAAAACATGTGGCGGGCTGCATGAAAATTCCCACCCTGAATGTCTTCAACTCTCAGTTCAAAGCCTATGTAGAACAGTGACATAGAAAAGCAGAGCAACATGAGGATAAGAAGAAATGGTGAGGATATTTTATCTTATTTCATTTTGCTAAATTTAGGGTACCCAATTATTTTTTTGTTCCCAATTTAGGGGCAATTTTAGCATGGCCACCCACCTACCCTGCACATCTTTGGGTTGTGGGGGTGAGACCCACGCAGACACGGGGAGAATGTACAAACTCCACACGGATAGTGACCCAAAGCCAGGATAGAACCAGGGTCCTCGGCGCCGTTAGAGGATATTTTATGTGGGCTGAGGATCTCTAGGTCAGGAAGAGGGAGCAAAGGTAATCAACCAGCATTCTCACTCCAATTGCCACCGACGATTTCATCAGAAACGATGGAAGATTACCGAGCTGAAATATTAACTCTGTTTTCCTCCCTCTACAGATGCCACCTGATCCGTCATGTATTTGCGGCACTTCCTTTATTTATTATATGTGCCGCGTTTCCACTATCCCATAAAACCAATCCTTAATTCACAGGCCTAATGTTCTGACTCCTTCGGGAAATCAATCAACAGGACTGCCTCTGCGAATGGGCTCATAGTTGTCCCAAACCTCACTATATTTTTCAACTTCACGGATTTCAAGGCTGTACTGAGATGTGTAGATACATTTTTTAATCTACAACGTGTTTCATGGGCTTACAATTCCCAAGTTTATTGCACAAGTTCAGGCGTGCTCAGTTACTGAGAGATGTTGCACTTGTACATGTTCAGATCTGAAAGAGGAGCCTTGATCTGGGACTTGCTAAGATTGCTTGCTGCTTTCGTTTAACAGGCACGTGAACACTTGGCTCCATGTGTAATCAGTTCAAGGACTGAGACAAATGCTAAACAATTGAAATGATTCAAATTATTAGGCTAGTGGTGGGAAGAGCTAAAATATGAGAAGTAGCAGGCAAGAGTTGAGTCTATCAGCAGCAATAACCCATCTGTGGGAGGTTAATTACTTTGAACAGTCAATGTCTTCTCATTGTAGCGTTAATACATTCCACCACAGTCAAATGCCTTCTATTGATGTCAGCAAACGCTGTGTCTTTTTCAATATTGCAGGCGACCTGGAAGAAAAGGTATTTTAATGCAGCGCATGGGATTTTCAGAGGGAAGATGAATGTTTTCTCGCAATGATGCTAATTATTTCTTGCAAGGGAAATGGAATATAAAAATCAGGAAGTTTTACTGCAGCCTTAGTCAATCTATGGGCGTAGGTCTTGCATGCCCCCACCAGCAGGTTTGATGGGGGGCATTGGGGGTGGGGGGAGAGATAATATGACAGGAGGCCCAGGAATCAGTTTTATGCCGGTTTGATTTTCCTGACAGATCTTCCGTTGGTGCCCACCGTGGCGGGTTGGAAAACCTACCAGAGGTCAGTGAGAAACTAATTTGCATTCCCCTAGTAGGATACAGATGAACGCCTACTTCCCTTTGATGTGGTCAATGTTTACAAACATTGGGGTTTCATCATGCCATTGAGGCATGAAAGGACATGAATGGATCCAAGCTGCAGATGGTTTTTACGAGCTGGTCAATCACAGACCACAACTCCAAAGCCTTGAATGGATTGCAGACAGTGAATCTGTGGGAGCCAGACACAGGCACAGATGCTCTCCTTCAAGGATTGGGCATGAGGAGCTGCAGGATAAGTGTTACAACTATAATGCTTCTCTCCAGCTTCCAGATAGGGGTCCCTTTTCTGGGGGGTGCTGTCTGGGGAGGGGAGAGGGGGTGTCTGCATGTGTGTGGGGGGGGGGGGGGGGGGACTCTGTGGAGGGGGATGCTTTAGATAGGGGGGGGGGGGACTCTGTGGGGGGTCCCCCTATTACAGGGGTCCCGGCAGGGGGAACATCCTATTCCATGGGATTCTGCGAGGCGGGGGTTGGTCACCTCCGTACTTGGGGTAGGGGGAGCACCCAGGTAATCCGGGGGGCTGCTGTACACTGTGGGGGGGGAAGAGGGCGGCCGACCACAAGGTCTCTGCTATCGGGCCGGCCCCTCAAGATGGCAGCCCGATAGTGGGATTCCCTGGGAATCCTCGTATGACAGACCATGCATAAATTTGCATGCCGTGGAACACTGATTTGCATCCTTCTTTATGGCCGTAAGAGTGTCGTAAAACTGGTGCAATTCAGCTCCGGCGGGAGAACATAGTCTCGCAAACAGAGAATCCCTTTTTGTTTTGGCACCTGCTTCTCTTGATCACCCAAAGGCACCAGTTCCTGCTGATGCACCTCACCCAAATGTACAGGCTGGAAGCAGAGCATCAGCAAAGAAATCATTACTGTGTTCCACAGATCACTGAAAGGGGCAACACAGGTGGAGAAGGTAGTCAAGAAGGCATACAGCATGCTTGCCTTCATTGGCCGGGGCACTGAGTATAAAAATTGCCAAGTCATGTTGCAGCTGTATAGAACCTTAGTTAGGCCACACTTGGAATATAATGTTCAATTCTGGTCGCCACACTACCAGAAGGACGTGGAGGCTTTAGAGAGGGTGCAGAAGAGATTTACCAGAATGTTGCCTGGTATGGAGGGCATTAGCTATGAGGAGCGGTTGAATAAACTCGGTTTGTTCTCACTGGAACGAAGGAGGTTGAGGAGCGACCTGATAGAGGTATACAAAATTATGAGGGGCATAGACAGAGTGGGTAGTCAGAGGCTTTTCCCCAGGGTAGAGGGGTCAATTACTAGGTGGCATAGGTTTAAGGTGCGAGGGGCAAGGTTTAGAGGAGATGCACGAGGCAAGTTTTTTACGCAGAGGGTACTGGGTGCCTGGAACCCGCTGCCGGAGGAGGTGGTGGAAGCAGGGACGATAGTGACGTTTAAGGGGCATCTTGACAAATGGGAATAGAGGGATACGGACCCCGGAAGTGTAGAAGATTTTAGTTTCGACGGGCAGCATGGTCAGCGCAGGCTTGGCGGGCCGAAGGGCCTGTTCCTGTGCTGTACTTTCCTTTGTTCTTTGTACCTATCCTCATCCAGTAGCCCCACAATGACACTTGGCAGCTTCATTAGATACAGTAATTCTGGGTCATTGTTTCCCCAATAAAGCAGTCAGCTATAGCACCCCAAACACTGGCACAAGATCAAGGCTCAGGAATTAAACTGCAATCATTGGATCTGTACGGTTCTGAGTGAGCTGAGTGAGGGCGGCCAGTAGAAATAATCTTTACTGTGGCAGTAAGCTAATGTGGTCTGACCAGGCATTTGAAACAGACAGACTATGACTGAATCTCAAAGTGTGGGCAGGAAGGTGAGAATTGGTCCAAATTAATTCAGTCTGGTGCAGCACAGGAGTTTGGAGGAGAGTGATAACAGAACTGCAGCAAGGCTGGCGATGCACACAAACATTGAGAATGTTTCTGAACAAATGGAACATCAAGTGGCATGCATGTTCATGCAGTGCCCAAGACTTGTGTTTTCCAAGCATAATAATGCTCAAGGTCCCAGGTCCGCAGCATGGGAGGCAACATTCCTGGAAGACACGTTTCAGAAGGTGGTCACCGTGTCAGAAGAAAGAAATTGTGAATCAGAAGACGGGAAATAGGCAGCCAACACCTCCACAACCCCCCCCCCCCCCTGTTCTCTCCCCCCATCTCCACCCAACCCCCCCACCCCCACAATCACCCCAACAATGGGGGTAAGATGGGAAGGAGGCCGAGGAGAAATGGAGCAATAATAATAATAATCTTTATTGTCACAAGTAAGCTTACATTAACATTGCAATGAAGTTACTGTCAAAAGCCCCTGGTCGCCACATCCCGGTGCCTGTTCGGGTACACTGAGGGAGAATTCAGAATGTCCTAATTACCCAACAGCATGTCTTTCGGGACTTGTGGGAGGAAACCGGAGCATCCGGAGGAAACCCACGCAGACACGGGGAGAACGTGCAGACTCTGCACAGACAGTGACCCAAGCCGGGAATCTAACCTGGGACCCTGGAGCTGTGAAGCAACAGTGCTCCCCACTGTGCTACCGTGCTGCCCCAAGAGGGACTGGTTTTCCTGGGCTTGCTGAGTACAGGCCTGGAATTCCTCAAGGATATGCGATCCAATCATTTTGCCAGGATACTGGAAAGCTTTTGCAACAACAATCACATCTATTTGATACGTTTAGTGGACTGAAATGTCCCGAGGTGCTGCACTGGAGCATTGGAACTGTAGCACAATGGTTAGCACTTGCTTCACAGCACCAGGGTCCCAGGTTCGATTCCTAGCTTGGCTGACTGTGTGGAGTCTGCATGTTCTCCCCGTGTCTGCGTGGGTTTCCTCCGGGTGCTCCGGTTTCCTCCCACACGTCCTGAAAGATGTGCAGGTTAGGTGGATTGGACATTCTGAATTCTCCCTCTGTGTATCCGAACAGGCGTCAGAGGAGGGGACTGGGGAATTATCACAGTAGCTGCATTGCAGTAAAACCTACTTGTGGCACAAATAAAGATTATTCTTATTATTATAAACAAGGAGAGATGGAAGCAGTGAATTCTGGAACGTAGAGCCGAGGCAGCGGAAGGCACATATTTGCTCAAGGATGAGCTGTGGGACGAGTGAGTGAGAAGCATTTCCCAAAAATATAATGAGACTTCTGGGGGTCACCTTCACCACCTCAAATAAACTTTGCGGTCACAAAAAACTGACAGGTTCTGCCATCGACAGCGAGGCCTCTAGTCCAGTTTCTGACGCAAGCTCCGACTTTAAAGAGAGTGAAATGCATAAAATTAATCTCAAACTTTTATTTTTTACATTAAAATCCTGTTCATTTCCTTTGAGATAGCTTCTGGAGCTGCTACGCTCAACATGCTGGCTTTCATTTCATTAAGAGGTCGAATCTAAAGTCCCAGCTATAATGCAAGCTTTTCTAAGGCTCGTGTTTGTACTCAAAGGCCTGTCTTGATCCATTTATACAACGGCTGTTCATTTTCAAGCACTTAAGTCATTCTCTCTGTCATCTTTTATCTTTTTTGTGCCTCCTCCAATAGTTCTCTTTTTCCCTGAAGACACTAACTGTGTGGACTCCAATTATGTCGGAGCTGGTAATCCTCTGGGACTTCAGACAAGTGGCCATTATTTATATGGCAGTTTTGAACACTGTATTGTTGGATGGCTATTTAACCACGGAAGCAACAGAGCCAGACAGGGTTCCGATTTTATCTGGCTTCCAGACAGAAGGGGAATAATTTTCATTATTGCCATTTGGGCAGGGTACTGGCACAGTAAATGAAATGATGAAGAAAGTCATCCCACTCATGGTAGAACCCACAAATAAATATTCCCACCACATCAGGTGAGATCCATCCTGACAGCTTACTACCCAAACCATGATGGAGAAATGTATCCCCAAATACTTCCCCAACTGGGCATTTCTTCTCCCTTGGCTAACAATGCGATTCCCAATGAGGCGCCTGTCGATTAGCTTCATCAATAGTTCGATAAAATCAGCTCCTGTAAAAGGGGCGGGGATTGATCTGAGGACCTTTCCTGATCTGTAGGGCTCAGTTCCTGCTAGTCTGTTTTTCACATTGTCCTCTGAGACATTACAAATAGCTCCATAATCTGATCTTTGAGACCAGCTTGAAGCTATTGTTAAGGCCCCATTTATATACCTTGCATTGTAAGTCATTTGTTCCATTCAGTTATGCAAATTCCCAACTTCCACTGTTGAAAGCAACCATCCCAACTATTCTACACTTCCTGTTTGATTGCTAAATGTGCAGCAATGAGCTAGCAATGTTGGTTTGGAATGTTCCCGGACACTCTAGGGTATGACGATTTTTGTGGATTAGAGAGAGCAACAGCAAATTATATTGATGTAGCCCTTTTAATTCAGTAAAACATCGTAAGTACTGTGGTGATACACCACTGTACTTCCCTACCATTGTACATAGTATATAATAGTTGTGTGTAACGTGGCCCTGTAATACTGTGTATTGTACTGTAGCTCTGCAGAGGTTCGGTCACTGGTAGGTAACCCGACCTGGCCATGGAGAGCTCCGCCTTAGCGACTCCCCCGGGAGTTACGTATAAGAACCCACTTCTGGGACCGGCCCCATTCTGTCTGGGGTCGTCTGTGTCGGGTAAGCCTCCCATGTAGTATATTAAAGCCTTAGTTAAAGTCTCACATGTCTTTGTGGTTCTTGACGCTTAGTGCATCAAGTACTTTCACAGCAGCGATATAAAACAAGATGACACTGAGCCTCATCAGCAGGTATTTGGTCAGATGACCAAAGGTTTGGCAAGGAGTTAGGTTTTAAGACGTGCCTTAAAGGAGGCAAATAAGGTAGAAAAGAGAGAGGTTTCGGGAGGTAATTCCACAGCTTGGGGCCTGGGCAACTGAAGGCATGACACCCAATGTTCAATGAATTATAATTGGGGTGAACAATAGGCCAGAACTAGAGGAGCATAGATATCTCAGCGGGTTAAGGGTGGAGGGAATTATAGGGATTGGAGGAGGTAAGATCATGGAAAGGTTTGAACATAAGGATCAGGGGCGAAATTCTCCAGAAACGGCGCGATGTCCGCCGACTGGCGCCCAAAATGGCGCCAATCAGACGGGCATCAGCCGCCCCAAAGGTGCGGAATGCTCCGCATCTTTGGGGGCCGAGCCCCGACATTGAGGGGCTATGCCGACGCCAGAGGAATTTCCGCCCCGCCAGCTGGCGGAAACGGCCTTTGTTGCCCCGCCAGCTGGCGCGGAAATGACATCTCCGGGCGGCGCATGCGCGGGAGCGACAGCGGCCGCTGACAGTTTCCCACGCATGCGCAGTGGAGGGTGTCTCTTCCACTGAAGACCGTGGCGGAGGCGGAAGGGAAAGAGTGCCCCCACGGCACAGGCCCGCCCGCGGATCGGTGGGCCCCGATCGCGGGCCAGGCCACCGTGGGGGCATCCCCCGTGGTCAGATCGTCCCGCGCCCCCCCCCCAGGACCCCGGAGCCCGCCCACGCCGCCTTGTCCCACCGGTAAGGTAGGTGATTTAATTTAGCCCGGCGGGACAGGCAATTTATCGGCGGGACTTCGGCCCATCCGGGCCGGAGAATCAAGCGGGGGGGGGCCTGCCAACCGGCGCAGCGCGATTCCCGCCCCCGCCGAATATCCGATGCCGGAGACTTCGACAACCGGCGGGGGCAGGATTCACGCCAGCCCCCGGCGATTCTCCGACCCGGCGGGGGGTCGGAGAATGTCGCCCCAGGACTTTAAAATCAAGGCACACCTTGACCGGGAATATATGTCAATAAACACAGGCTGATAGAGGAATGGGACTTGCTGCAAGTTAAGTCACGGTAGCAGAGTTTTAGTTGACTTCAAATCGATGAAGGCTAGAAATTAGAGACAAGCCAGCAGTGCTTTAGAATAGTGGAGACCAGCGGTAACAAAGGTATGGATGAGGGTTTCAACAGCAGATGAACTGAAACAAGAATATAGTGGGACATAACTTTGAAGTAGACCTCATTACAGACATGTCTCTAAGACATCAAAAAAATTATAAACTATGTTAATCAAGTTTTATCCTTTTTGGGGGGCTTATTGAAAAATGACCATTGCTGAACAAAAAGATGGCTGCCACAAGTCACTTGATGTCTGGAAGTGTCCAAGGCATTATATGGATTGCACTGAAGACATGCCCTGACATGTTGCACATGGAATCTTACAACTGGGACTGTCAAGGCCCATTTAAAACAGGAATTATTGAAAGGAAATATACCTCATTTGCATCTTAATATGTTTACCCCTCTTGTGAAGTTCAAGGGTCTGCCAAGATAATAGCTACCTGAAACAGGGTCATCAATATGGATAATGATGTTTTTAAGAGGCTGATGACTGGGATAGTATAGACCACCAATCGAATGCCATATCTAGAAACCAGCTAAGCCCTTAATGAAAGCATTGTTGAAGAAGTTCACATAACTCGAGTGACCATTTTGAAATCTCTATATGTACAGTTGAGAACCCAGAATCAGGGCAGTCTGCTGATTTAACCCCAACCTGCAAACACCCAACAGTAACCTGTTTATCTGGGAGACGTTGGCTAACGTCTGCCAAGCAGGCCAAGGGAGGAATTTTCCCCACCCCACCACCGCAGTGTGTTTGGCGGTAGTGGAGGCAGCCCGCCACTGACCAGTGGCACGATCTTCCGGCCCCACCACTGTCAATATGGTTGCCCATTGTTTGCACAATCTGCCATTGGGGTGCCGTCGGCTGGACCGCAAGATCTCACCGGCAGGAGCGGCCAGAAAATCCCTCCCAGGTCTTTGAGTATCAACCTCATCTCACTGCATCGCCATCGCCATTAAAGGAATTCTGCACTTCTGATTCATAGAGTCATAGAATTTACAGTGCAGAAGGAGGCCATTTGGCCCATCGAGTCTGCACCGGCCCTTGGAAAGGGCACCGTAATTAAGCCCAAACCTCCACCCTATTCCCATAACCCACTAACCCCACCTAACCTTTTTTGGACACTGATGGCAATTCAGCATGGCCAATCCACCTAACCTGCACATCTTCTGACTGTGGGAGGAAACCGGAGCACCCGGAGGAAACACATGCAGACACGGGGAGACCGTGCAGACTCCGCACAGACAGTGACCCAAGCCGGGAATCGAATCTGGGACCCTGGAGCTGTGAATCAACAGTGCTAACCACTGGGCTATCATGCCGCCCGGAACCAACCTGAACTGGAACCTCCTCTGGATTTGGACAAGTGAACTGATATCCATTTCTGTGGTCATTTTTACTGGTAATTTATTCATAGTTGTAAAACCTCTCTTGCATTTCCCCTTACTGTATACATGTATGTATGTGTTTGTGTGTGAAGTTGCAATCAGTCCCCTGGGTTTGAATGTGTGAATAAATTAAGCTTTTGATTTAATTATAAAAGAGTTTGCTGTGAGTCACCTTCGACAACAAGTTCTTTATCTAGACACACAGAACAGCCATGGGGACCAAACGCGCACTCTCCAAAATCGGTTCCATTCTTGAACACATGCATCTCCATCAAGGATGGTCATCTCAGCACTTGGCTTTACCGCTAGCCCACAGATAACCTCACGATGCTCCACTTCTCCAGCTTCCACCCTAAACACATTAAAGAAGCCCTCCCCTATGGACAAGCCCTCCGTATACACAGGATCTGCTCAAACGTGGAGGAACGTAACGGATATCTACAGACGCTGAAAGACGCCCTCGTAAGAATGGGATATGACGGTCGACTCATCAATCAACAGTTCCAAAACACCACTGCAAAAAACGGCACCAACCTCCTCAGAAGATAAACACGGGACACAACCGATACAGTACCCTTCATCGTTCAGTACTTCCCCGGAGCGGGGAAACTACGACATCTTCTTCGGAGCTTTCAACATGTTATCGATGAAGACGAACATCTTGCCATGGCCATCCCCAAACCCCCACGACTTGCCTTCAAACACCTCAAACAGACCATTGTTTGCAGCAAACTACCCAGCCTTCAGGAGAACAGCGACCACGATACCACACAACCCTGCCATGGCAAATTCTGCAAGTGCCAGATCATCGACATGGATATCACCATCAGACGTGAGAACACCACCCACCAGGTACGCAGTATATACTCATGCGACTCGGTCAATGGTGTCTACCTCATACGCTGTATGAAAAGATGTCCTGGGATGTGGTACATTGGCGAGACCACGTAGACGCTGCGACAATGGATGAACGGACATCGCACAACAATCACCAGGCAGGAATGTTCCCTTCCAGTCGGGGAATACTTCAGCAGTCAAGGGCATTCAGCCTCTGATCTTCAGTTGAGCATTCTCCAAGCCGGCCTTCAGGACGCACAACAACACAGAATCGCCGAACAGAAACTGATAGCCAAGTTCCGCATGCATGAGTATAGCTTCAACCAGGACGTTGGATTCTTATCTCACTATGTTCAACTACATTTAACCCCCCACCATCTGGCCTGGGCTTGCAAAATCCTACCAACTGTCCTGGCTTGAGACAATTCACACCTCTTTAACCTGGGATTACTCCTCTCTCCAGTCACACTGTCTGGACCTATAAAGGCTTCATTACCTGCAAAGATTTGTGTTCAATGTATCATCTTGCATCATTGACTTTGTTTATGTATGTGGTTGTGTAACCCACCTCTTCATTCACCTGATGAAGGAGCTGCGCTCCGAAGGCTAGTGACTCCAAATAAACCTGTTGGATTTAATCTAGTGTTGTAAGACTTCTTACTGGGCCCACTCCAGTCCAACACCGGCATAAGAACAAAGAACAAAGAAAAGTACAGCACAGGAACAGGCCCTTCGGCCCTCCAAGCCTGTGCCGGCCATGCTGCCCGTCTAAACTAAAATATTCTGCACTCCCTGGGTCCGTATCCCTCTATTCCCATCCTATTCATGTATTTGTCAAGACGCCCCTTGCTTTGCCACTATCGTCCCTGCTTCCACCACCTCCTCCAGCAGCGAGTTCCAGGCGCCCACTACTCTCTGTGTAAAAACCTTGCCTCGTACATCTCCTCCAATCATTGCCCCTCGCACCTTAGACCTATGCCCCCTAGTAATTGACCTCTCTACCCTGGGGAAAAGCTTCTGACTATCCACTCTGTCTATGCTCCTCATAATTTTGTAGAACAAAGAAAATTACAGCACAGGAACAGGCCCTTCGGTCTTCCCAGCCTGCGCCGATCCAGATCCTTTATCTAAACCTGTCTTCTAAACCCAAAGGATTTATTTCCCTCTGTTCCCCGCCCATTCATATATCTGTCTAGATGCATCTTAAATGATGCTATCGTGCCCGCCTCTACCACCTCCGCTGGCAAGGCGTTCCAGGCACCCACCACCTTCTGCGTAAAACACTTTCCACGCACATCTCCCTTAAACTTTCCCCCCTCACCTTGAAATTGTGACCCCTTGAAATTGACACCCCCACTTTTGGAAAAAAGCTTGTTGCTATCCACCCTGTCCATACCTCTCATAATTTTGTAGACCTCAATCAGGTCCCCCCTCAATCTCCGCCTTTCCAACGAAAACAATCCTAATCTTCTCAATGTTTTTTCATAGCTAGCACCCTCCATACCAGGCAACATCCTGGTGAACCTCCTCTGCACCCTCTCTAAAGCATCCACATCCTTCTGGTAATGTGGCGACCAGAACTGCATGCAGCATTCCAAATGTGTCCTAACCAAAGTCCTATACAACTGTAACATGACCTGCCGACTCTTGTACTCAATACCCCGTCTGATGAAGGCAAGCATGCTGTATGTCTTCTTGACCACTCTATCGACCTGCGTTGCCACCTTCAGGGTACAATGGACTTGAACTCCCAGATCTCTCTGTACATCAATTTTCCCCAGGACTCTTCCATTGACGTATAGTCTGCTCTTGAATTAGATCTTCCAAAATGCATCACCTCGCATTTGCCTGGATTGACTTCCATCTGCCATTTCTCTGCCCAACTCTCCAATCTATCTACATTTTGCTGTATTCTCTGACAGTCCTCCTCGCTATCTGCAACTCCACCAATCTTAGTATCATCGGCAAACATGCTAATCACACCACCTACACCTGCATCCAGATCATTTATGTATATCACAAATAACAGTGGTCCGAGCACGGATCCCTGTGGAACACCACTAGTCACCTTTCTCCATTTTGAAACACTCCCTTCCACCACTACTCTCTGTCTCCTGTTGCCCAGCCAGTTCTTTATCCATCTAGCTAGCACACCCTGAACCCCATACGACTTCACTTTTTCCATCAACCTGCCATCGGAAACTTTATCAAACAACTTACTGAAGTCCATGTATATGACATCTACAGCCCTTCCCTCATCAATTAACTTTGTCACTTCCTCAAAGAATTCTATTAGGTTTGTAAGACATGACCTTCCCTGCACAAAACCATGCTGCCTATCACTGATAAGTCTATTTTCTCCCAAATGTGAATAGATTCTATCCCTCAGTATCTTCTCCAACAGTTTGCCTACCACTGACGTCAAGCTCACGGGTCTATAATTCCCTGGATTATCCCTGCTACCCTTCTTAAACAAAAGGGCAACATTAGCAATTCTCCAGTCCTCCGGGACCTCACCCGTGCTCAAGGATGCTGCAAAGATATCTGTTAACATATCTGGCATCTCCACATCACTTTTAAACTTGACCAAAGAAACAAAGAGTTTGTGGAAAAAGTGCCACAGCCTATTTTTAAAACAAAAACACTTCTGCTTATAGACAGACAGTGAGAGAATGGGGGAGTTCAGTTTTGCCCCTCCTGTCCACAACAATTATATATTCCGAGGAAAATTTCCATTCATCCTGAGTCACTGTGACCTCAACTACACACAGTCCCATTAGAACTGAGGACCAAAGGAATATAATGCCATCCAATACGAGTACAGCTCATCAGCACTTGACTATTTTTCCCCCCACACTACCTCTAGGTCCCTTTATGTCATTGGTATTTTAAAAACTATCAATCACTGCTTTCAGTCTCCTCAATGACGGAGCTTCCACACCCCTCTGGTGTCGCAAATTCTAAAGATTCACAACCCACTGGGTAAAAAAGAATTCTCCTCAACTCGGTCCTAAATGCCTTCCCCCTTATTTTGAAATCGTGCCCACTGGTTCTCGACTCCCTAACTGGGGGAAACATCAGGCTGGATTCTCTGGTCCCTCCACCGTGTGTTTCTTGGCAGTGCGCCATTTGCTGATGGCGGGATTCTCTACTCCTGCCACTTGTCCATGGAATTTCCCATTGAAGGCACCAAATGCCGCCTGGAAACCCGTTGGCAGGGATGGGCTGCTGGTGGAAACAGGGAATCCCAATGGCCGGAGAACTCCAGCCATCATTGCTGCATCTACCCTGTCTATACCCGTAAATCGTTTGTGGGTTTTAATGCAATCGCCTCTTATTCTTCAAAACTCCAGAGAATACAGGCCCAGTTTCCCTTATCCCTCTTCATAGGACAGTTCCGCCATCCCGGGAACAAGTCTGGAGAACCTTTGCTGCACCCCCTCTTTGGCAATAATATTATTTCCACTTCCTAAGGACTGTAAAATGCACCTGCATTTTATATTTCAGTGAGTTATTGACAAGGTCACCCAGGTCCCTTTGTACAGCCACACTTCCTAATCTCTCACCATTGAGGATCTACTCTGCATATTCCTTCTACCAAAGTGGATTTCCTCACATTTTTCCACATTGTATTCTATTGGCCATGTTCTTGCCCACTCACAAGAATTTTGAGCCCACGTCCGCAGCAAACCTAAACGGCGACACGCCAGCAAAATCCGGTGAGAGTCGGGGAGCGATATCCTCACCAGCGAGAAAGGGTGGGAACCTCATTTAAGCACTTTTTGATATATTTAAATATTATTAACAGGTCTCCCCGCCACAAGATCCCCTTTTACTGAATTTTCATACATTTCGGTGAGGCTTACAACACCTTTATAGGAATGGGATTCAGTCGAAGGGATCCCCCAGCGGCACCATGGTCAGTATAATTCCCGGGTGGAGAGGGACATCCCATGGCACAGATTGGCAGTGACAACCTGGCAGTGAAAACCTGGCAGTGCCAAACTGTGTCAGGGCAGTGCCGGGGCAGGCCCTCTGAGAAGCCCCATTGGGGTGGGGTTCCCCTTATGTGTGGTTGGAGGGGCGGGGAAGAGCTGATGCTTGTGAAGAGGCGGGGGACTTGTCTGGAAGGGAGGCGGAGCATGATGCCTATGAAGGGGAATGGGGTTTCTGTGAAGAGGGGAGAGTGCCCACGATGTTGTCACAGTGGTGAGGACGGGGGGAAGTGAGCCCCCGATATCTCTATGGTTGGTCCCGATGCTTGTTCGGGGGGGCTGGGAGGGGGGTGCTCCGTGGTCGTGGGGGAGTGGGTGGAGTTTAATTCCAGCACTGGTCAAGGCAGCCTATAAAAATGGTGGCCCAATCTCTGTGGAACTAGCATGCCCTGCTCTGCCAGAGTGACGGTGTTAACCACATCCCCAGATTGATTTTGCACTATGTGCCAGGAAATCTGGTCTGAAAACTTGGCTGTATCTCTGGGGAGATACACACTGGTTTTTAGTACGAATCTCACACTCTGACAAATTACGGTAAAATTCTGTCCACTAAGTCTGTCCAAATCCTCTTGGTGATGCTTTGCATCTTCCTCATCAAATACATTCCAACCTAATTTTGCATCATCCGCTAACTTGGAAATATTACATTTGGTCCCCCTATCCAAATGAGTGATATATAATTGTGAACAGCTGAGACCCAAGTACTATCCTTGCAGTACCCCACTAGTCACAGCCTGCCAAGGTGAGAAAGTCCTGTTTATTCCTACTCTGTGTTTTCTACCTGTTAACCAATCTTCAATCCATGCCAGTATATTACCTCCTATCGCACACACTCTAATTTTTTGAACCAATCTTCTGTTTTAGCAAAAGCCTTCTGAAAATCCAAGAATAACTACGTCCACCCTTTCGTCAATTCTGTTCAAAACATCCTCAAAAGATTACAACAAGCTCATCAAACATGATTTCCCATTGGGCTGACGTGTAACCAGGCAACAAGGCTCCTTATCATTCACTTCTGGAGCTCCTTAACATCAACAATATAAAACTGAGAACAAATAAATGAGCTAGTAGACAGTCATGTCATTCAAATGGTATGCTTTGCCTTGCTCCAGCTAAGGGAGCCTGCCCCTACTGGTGTATTGTTGGCAGAACCCAACAAAAGTGTGTCCAATTGGCCATTGATTGTATCTGAATATATAAAGGAATGACTGCAATGGCAGCAATGAACAGCCAACCATAATGTAATATCCCGCACGGGACTTATGGGGTGGGAATGATTATCTTCCCTGTGGTTCTCACGGAGAACAAGGTAGGGGCTGGGGAATTCAATTTAGCATTGCATAAAGAGGTCGGCCAGTAAGGCACCGACCAGGAAAATACCTGGTCGAGAAGTGTATATGACGTATTGTAAATAAATCAAAGTTCTTTATTTTACTCAGTGTGGACTCCCCGCGTCCTTTATTAAAGATAACCTCACCCAACATCCTCACAGACTTTCCAGCAATGATCAGGAGTGGAAACCTTAGCCGGGCATACCTGGACTTTTTAGTCTCGTTGGCCCAGACCACAACATGCACCCCAAACACAAAATCCCACTCTGCCGACATCCAACCCTTTTCTTTCTGCCAATGTTTGAAATACTCTTTGCGTAAAATATTTGGCTGAAAAAATATTCCTCCATCATGGAGGGCAAATTACGGAAGACGGCAGTTTAATGAATGAGGGAAGGTTTTGTAAATGCTGGAAAGTTAACATAGATTACTCAATGGCAGAAATTTCATTGAAGCAGTCCTTTTTACAAATCTGGATAAGGCATAGGTCTCTGACTGAACGACATGCTGACCAACACTTGAATTGATGAGATATGCACAATGACATGAAGAATGCCTCAGAAGATACTGAGGTCGAAGAAGCGTAGATGAGCAGAGTTTTTGGTTAAGTAAATGGTTTAACTCAGCATGGATAAGAGACAATCTGATCAATTATTTAAACCACAATCCAATTAAATGAACTGGAATAACTAATTACTGTAAATAAATCTGTGTAAATGTTTTAAGGTGTTCACATCTGCATTAATAATGTGAACAAAATATTTCTTCTCTGATATCTGCTGTCTCTCTCACTTTGTCCAGTGTTCTCTCTCTCGCTTTTATCAGTGTTGTTATTGATATTGTTCCTTCGTTCACTCTTCCTAACCTGCAAACATTGTTTTCCATTTCTCTGCAACCTCGTGCGTTGAAAGCAAGACACAATGCACAGTTCACTAATTTTCTTTCCCTCAGGAATTTAGAACTGCGGGATCCCTTATATCCCTTAGTCTGCTGTACCTGAGATCGCCTATAAGCTTTTACAATCAATATTATTGTATACCTCGTCTTATCTCCTGTTTTCAATCTTCATGATCCCCAGTAGTATGGACCCTGCACACAAATTGCCTAGAATTCGTGCGGCAGTGGTTAGCACTGAGTTCTTGAGGACTTGAGTTCGGTCCCGGCCCCCAGTCACAGTCCGTGTGGAGTTTGCACATTCTCCCCGTGCCTGCGTGGGCTTCACCCTCACAACCCAAAGATGTGCAGGTTAGGTGGATTGGCCACGCTAAATTGCCCCTTAATTGGAGAAATGTAAAAAAAAGATTGACAGTAATGTTTCTTTTTCTCTGCAATAGAGTGAATTAAGAGATGAGAATATAAAAATCAAAAACAGGAGAAGGAAACGACCATTGAGCTCTCTCATCCTGCTGCAATGTTCAATACAAATATGTGAACATACAAATTAGGAGCAGGAGTAGGCCACTTAGCCCCTCGAGCCTGCTCCGCCATTCCATAAGGTCATGGCTGATCTGATTACAACTGCTACCCCACATTTCTGCCCCCTCTGATAACCTTTCACTCCCACCTTGTGAACCAAGAATTCCAATGGAGTTGTGGCTGTTTTTCTTCCTCAGCTTCACCATTCTGCACCATCCCAATATTCCTCAATTCCTTTAGTGTCCAAAAATATATTGATGTCTATCTAGTATGGACCCAGGACGGGATATTCCAGACCTGATATTTGGGGTCACCGTCACGGGTGGGACGGAAAGTATTTGCCCATCCCATCTGTGACTTATGCCCTTCAGTGTCGGGGCTGGAAAGACCTGCTCTCAATGACTGATCACCCACAATTCTCTGGGGTAGAGACCTTTCATGCAGCCACAGTCGTCACACATTCCAACTAAAAATTTCACTTACGGTGCTCTTCCCCAACCAACTTTGACCTTTCAAATTTCCACTTCCACTTTAAACCCTCTCTGTATTTCACTTAACCTTTTAATCAGTGAGTTTTGAACAACATACATTCAGGACATTATTCATTTCTGTTTCTGTTCACCATTGATGTCAATAAATTAATAATCGTGACATTTTGCGATGAATTGAAGTAAATTATTGAGCAAATAACATCTCAGTAATTAACAGGGAAAGTCAATATCTAGAGTTACAATTTCCAGCTGGATTTAAGGAAGGGAAATCAAGTCAATGAAGTTGTAACAATCAGAACCTAATGTTGTATTGCAAACGTCTAGGTAAAAGCTGGCTGGGGAAAGGTCAGGCTAAATGAAGTAATTAAGCTGCTTTTCCATCTCCCTCTGAAAGAGTTTGTTCCTCTCGTTCCCGGTCTATGAATCGTACTCGCCCAATGGCAACCCCTGTATGGTGAGCGACCCCACCGTATTTCCCCCCCCTCCCCCCCCTGTCAGGGATCCTTTCGAAGGCAAGTAAATGGTGGCTAGGGAAATGTGAGACTGAAGACTATCCTGAAGGAAACATGGCAAAAGCCCTGAATGACAAAGTTTGAGGGGCAATCTGGTTCAGTTGTTTGAACATTGATAGGATTCGATAAGGCGACTAAGGAGTAACTATTTCCTTTGGTGGAGAAGTCCAAAAGGAGGATCCGTGATGTTAACATCAGAGCCACGCACTAACAAATGAAATTACAAAGCTCTTCTTTTCTCGTTAGGCCACACTTGGAATCTAGTGCTCAATTCTGGTCGCCACACTACCAGAAGGATGTGCATGCTTTGGAGAGGGTACAGAAGAGGTTCTCCAGGATGTTCTGGAGAGAATTAGCTATGAGGAGAGGTTGGATAAACTTGGTTTGTTCTCATTGGAATGACGGAGGTTGAGGGGCGACCTGATAGAAGTCGACAAAAATATGAGGGGCATGGACAAAGTGGATAGGCAAAAGTTTTTTCCCAGGAAGAGTCAATTACTGGGCGACATAGGTTTAAGGCGCGAGGGGCAAAGTTTAGAGGAGATGTGCAAGTGAAGTTTTTTTACAAAGTGAGTGCCTGGAACTCGCTGCCAGAGGAGGTGGTGGAAGCAGGTACGATACTGACGCTTAAGGGGCATCTTGACAAATGCATGAATATGATGGGAATAAAGGAATCATAGAATTTACAGTGCAGAAGGAGGCCATTCTTTGGACTGTGGGAGGAAACCAGAGCACCCGGAGGAAACCCACGCAGACATGGGGAGAATGTGCAGAGTCCGCACAGACAGTGACCCAGCCGGGAATCGAACCTGGGACCCTGGAGCTGTGAAGCAATTATGCTAACCACTATGCTACCGTGCTGGACCCTGGAGGTGAAGAAAGGTTTAGGTTAGATGGGCAGCATGGTCGGCGCAAGCTTGGAGAGCCGAAGGGCCGGTTTCTGTGCGGTACCTTTCTTTGTTCTTTGTTCTTTTCACAAGGGGTGGTGGAAATGTGGAAGACTTTCTTTCAAAAGGGGGTGGGTGCTGTGATAATTGAAGCTCTTGTGAATTTTTCCTCTGGCCACAGGTATCAAGGGGTGTGGAGGATGGAGCGGAAAATGGGTTTGGGGTGGGATCCAGATCTAATCGAGTACATGATCGAATTGGATAGCGGACTACGCCAGTCTGGCCCATTGTCTGCATCTGTTATTGCGTTCGCTTTGCAGTTGCTAAGGGATGTTTTGATTATCTCCAGCGTTTTTCTATCTTTATTTCAAGTTTGCAGTAGGGGCTGTCACTGGGGGCAGGACAGCCACACATCAAGAAGTATCATGGAACGCTTTTCAGAGGAACACAATAGCAGCTTTTGTTGGTTAGCATCTGCACCGAGTGTTGATGTTTTATCAATGATATCAGCGCTCAAGGCAACTGATTGTACACACGAGCAATTAAATATTAAACTAACTTGTTTCAATAAACAGTTCAAAGATTGGCGTTTACCAAGATGAGCCAGACATATTTTAAGTCTGGGTTGCGTGCCTTGAATTTAAATCTTGACGATTTACAATTGCGATGCTCGAAAATAAGCAGATTCAGTCATACCTGTCATAAGGAGAATTGGATAAATACATGGTGGTGAAAGTTTTGCAGGCATATGGGGAAAGATGCAGGGGAGTGAGACTAATTGGGTAGCTCTTTCTAAGGAGCTGGCACAAGCATGAGGGGCTGAATAGCCTCCTTCTGTGCTGTGTCATCCACTGTATGAGGACCCTCACAAGACCCACGGGGGACGACCCATTTGATCTCCCCGTGGGGTTTGTGGAACACGAGCTCCTCTGCTAATGGCGGAAGCTCATTAAAAGCCAGCCTGGATTCGGACCAGCATGATCAGTAGTCCCAGTTTATCATAGATTATCATCATAGAATTTACAGTGCAAAAGGAGGCCATTCGGCCCATCGAGTCTGCACCGGCTCTTGGAAAGAGCACCCTACCCAAGGTCAACACCTCCACCATACCCCCATAACCCAGTAACCCCGCCCAACACTAAGGGCAATTTAGGACACCAAGGGCAATTTAGCATGGCCAATCCACCTAACCTGCACATCTTTGGACTGTGGGAGGAAACCGGAGCACCCGGAGGAAACCCACGCACACACGGGGAGGATGTGCAGACTCCGCACAGACGGGGACCCAAGCTGGAATGGAACCTGGGACCCTGGAGCTGTGAAGCAATTGTGCTAACCACAATGCTACCATGCAGCCAGGCCCAGTTGGGGCCTTTGTGCTGTAATGCTGTGTTGCGGCCTTTTCTTTTGGCCGAAAATAAATTGTCATTTGGATTTGCCTTCTCGAGTCTCCTGATCTTTTACATCCTGATTCAATGATGCCCCTTTCATTCCATATATATCTTTACCGCCTGGCTGTCACGGGATCCCAATAATGTTGCAGGGCAGAACAGCCAGCAACTTCACATGGGTAAGATTTGCCTCCGCAAACAAGATCGCAAACGAGGTTGGAAACCCCATTTTGCAGCAACAGTAAGTGGCGGCATGCGGTCAATTAATAAAAAGAGTCACTCCTCTGTAAAGCAAGCTGCCCAGAGAAAGTTTGTGTAAACCACGAATAATGAAAGCACAGCTGACTTGCAGGAACAGACTGCCCACGTAGAAAATCGGAAACCCCCTCCCACCCCCGCCCCAAGTGTCTTCGAGAACGGTTTCATAGTGGCTGTGTTTCTGTGCCACCGCCTTTTCCTCAGAATCCGGAAGAATCCCACACTTATTTGAGGGGAGCCAGCCCTCCAATGCTAGCTGATGGGATAGCATTCCCAGCTCAGTACCAAAGGCATTTGCCGGCATGCCACATCCGGACCAGCAGTCAATGACATGCGGAGAGCAGCCAAGAATAGCCGTGATGCGTTTGTTGGCAATGGTGGCAGATTGTTGATTTAACAGGACTGTCCTCAACACTGCTGTGTCCTCTGGAGAAGTGAATGGGGTATGAAAGAAGCAGAATTATCAGCAAGAAATCTACCAAAGTAAAGACTAGGGAACATTCTTGTTTTAAAATATTCATTGAGGTTGCAATGCATTTATCAAAATCTGTAAAAGATTTGTTGCATATTCATAAATCCAACTTTATAACAATTTGGTTTATATTCCTATAATTACAGCACTCTCACCCTGTTCACAGTTCCTTCATTGTTCAATATTGAAACAGAAAAACAATGGTTGAGAGCTACATGTTCTTCACGCAGGAGAACGTTTGTATGCAATCAAAATGAAGCTACGTGTGTCCAGACTCTGATACAGTATGAGGACATATTGTTACGAGCCCAGCTGACATCGGGCGCGATCTATCAGCCGCGTCCCGCCGCAACCGGGGGTGGGACGTGGCAGGTAGATCCTGGGGGAGGCCTCCCCCGAGATTCCTGACGGCCGTTATGCTTCGCGAGATCTAACCAGATCTCACGGGACCATACGATCTGGGACCGACCCAGCTGGGCGCTGTTCAGTACTGGTCGCCACAGCCTATACTCACTGGAGTTTAGAAGACTGAGGGGCAATCGCATTGAAACGTGTACAATTCCAGAGGGCTTGACAGCATAGACAGTGAGAAGTTGTTTCCCCAGCAGCAGAGTCTAGTATTTGGGAGCAGAGTCTCAGAGCAAGGGACTGGTCATTTAAGACTCAGGTGAGGAGGGATTTCTTCACTCAGAGGGTTGTGAATCTTTGGAATTGTCCAGATCAGAGGGTTGTGGAAGCTCAGTCTCGAGTATGTTCAAGGCTGAGATCAATAGATTTTTTGACTCATGGGGAATCAACAGATATGGAGTTAGTCTGGGAAAGTGGGTTGAAGTCAAAGATCAGCCATGATCTTATTAAATAGTGGAGTGGCTGGAGAGGCTGTATGGCCTACACTGCTCCTATTTCTCAGTTCTTAAATTATTCCTCTGATTTTGTTTATTTACACACTCTGAGTGGTCTAGAATTCATTCCTGTTCATGGGGCGATAAACACTGGAGCATCTGCTGCTACAAAACCACAATGACGCATGCGGAAAATTCTTCACCTCCAATTGTTTAAGAATCACATTAGCCAGTAGTGGCCTGTATGGATGGGCTATGCCCTCATTCATAGCAGAGTGCAGCAAAAAGCACCATCACTGCAGCCATCTTTCTTTAGTGTCAACCGTGCAGCACCTTCCGCAGTATATGCAGTCATCTGCAGTGCTAATAGCCTCGTTTATACGACTGTATCATGAGCTGATTGAAGGCTATCAGTGGTACTGTGGACTACGCAAACACTGCCAAGGTTCAGAACACATTGCCTAAATACAATAACAAGATGACTTGTGCCTGGAAAACGCCTCGTGCTATCTTGTTATTGGATTGGATTGGATTTGTTTATTGTCACATGTACCGAGGTACAGTGAAAAGTATTTTTCTGCGAGCAGCTCAACAGATCATTAAGTACATGAGAAGAAAAGGGAATAAAAAAGAAAATACATAATAGGGCAACACTTAATATACAATGTAACTACATAAGCACTGGCATCAGATGAAGCATACAGGGTGTAGTGTTAATAAGGTCAGTCCATAAGAGGGTCATTTAGGAGTCTGGTGACAGTGGGGAAGAAACTGTTTTTGAGTCTGTTCGTGCGTGTTCTCAGACTTCTGTATCTCCTGCCCGATGGAAGAAGTTGGAAGAGTGAGTAAGCCGGGTGGGAGGGATCTCTGATTATGCTGCCCGCTTTCCCCAGGCAGCGGGAGGTGTAGATGGAGTCAATGGATGGGAGGCAGGTTCGTGTGATGGACTGGGTGGTGTTCACGACTCTCTGAAGTTTCTTGCAATCCTGGGCCGAGCAGTTGCCATACCAGGCTGTGATGCAGCCCAATAGGATGCTTTCTATGGTACATCTGTAAAGGTTGGTAAGGGTTAATGTGGACATGCCGAATTTCCTTAGTTTTGTTTTTAACAAAACTTTAGTTTTGTTAGGATTGGTACTGCGGGATCCAAGGCAGGCATTATGCTTTATGATAATGCAACTGGGACTCATTACAACTTTATCCAAATGGGTGCTCAATGTTACCTCGGGCTGGATTTTGTGGCCGCAAATCGGGCGGCCTGCACCTCCCACCTCACCGCTGGTTTATATAAAAATATGGCATGATGATACTGGCTCGGCAATCCAACATCAAATCGCCGGTCTCTGAAATTATGGAAAGCGAGCGGGCATGGAAATCAGAAGAGCAGCCGCCATTTTGAAATAACAAATGAACATGCTTTAGATGATGTTAAAGAGTCAACTGTGTGCAATTCCAGCTGGCGGGGATACGCTGCTGGCGGGAAAACTGAATCGCAGCGAATGGAGAATTCCGCCCATTGTTGTGGATACAGAACCATGGGCACGATCTACCTCTCAGCACCTCATCCAGCAAAGCACTCTTCTGACACAAGCCCAGAATGTCGGACTAGGTCCATTATTTGACCACAAAGCTATCCCTGCCAAACTGAATCTTGGCTTGACCCATTGTCCACATACACCCAGTTTCCAAGTAAGTGTCCTTTGAATAGCAAACCGGGCAAACTAAAATCTTCACTGAGTTTTCTCCTGCACTGTCCAAGCCCACTCAGACCTATGATGGCGAGTGGCCTTACCGCTCAAGTTGAAATGAACCCATGCTCTCTCTCTCGGTTGCCAACCCTCCAGGATTTCCCAGGTGCTCAGATCAGCAAATCAGATTGCAGACCTGACACGGGGTTCATGTAAAGCACGTACAAGTCAAACAAGAAGGTCAAATAACAATAACACGGGAAGGAAAGTAAACTCCAACCCAGCTTCATTGCAACAAGCACCAGCAACGTACTGCAGTAAATAGAGGTTTTATCATTTGATATCAAGCAGGACACAATAGGACATCTTTGAAAGTCCAAATAACAAATGTTCCTTTGTTTCCAATAATAAAACATACCTGTTGGTATCCATGGATCCAAGAACGGTTTCACAATGGTGTTTACTTGCTCCCAGTCAAGGTCGCTCTCTGCCATTCCCTGAGTGTACCCACAAGCACTGAATGGCTCATCAAAGGAGCAGCTTCCTGTCAAGCCAGAAGAAACAAAGATGAACAAAAGGAACATCTATTTCAATTTAGAAAGCATTCTTTCATATCTTTATAGACTGTTTTTAATTAAAATTCCTTCAGATGCAAGGGCTTGGCAGCCGTTTCTTCACTCTGAACACTCTGCACAACAAGAATACAAGTAAAGTCATATTTAATGCAACGATTGAAACAAGAATATCAATCAATCTTAACCCTTTTGCAAACACAGAACGTTCAAGGCAATTGACATCCCGTTGTCTCCATTAACGTTCTGAAAAACTGGATCGGAGTAAAATGTTGTTACATTATTTTCTTAGGATTAGCCAAAACGAGGGGCGGCACGGTGGTACAGTGGTTGGCACTGATTCCGCACAACGCCGAGGTCCCAGGTTCGATCCCGACCCCGGGTCACTGTCCATGTGGAGTTTGCACATTTTCCCCGTGTCTGCATGATGTTGACCCCACAACCCAAAGATGTGCGTGGTAAGTGGATTGGCCACGCTGAATTGCTCCTTGGGATAAAAACGATTGGGTACTCTAAATTTATTTTTTAAAAAGGATTAGCCAAAATGTGAATTTCGCTCGGAACACGGGAGAATGCATTCTTAATTTCTATTCCTAGAAGTATTGGCCCACAAACAAAGGCTGCGATATAGTGGATGCCCCAGTCACAAGCGCAAATCCCATAATAGTCGCTAAATCTCTAAATCTCGCAAGGCGCCAAATACCAGGATTTGTGGCAGTGAGATTTTAGTTTGGAATTTTCCCGCCCCCTCCGATGATATAATCAGGTTCACACCCAGGAAGGCTGCCAGCCTGATTTGCCTCCATTATTGGAGTGTCTTTCCCATGCCACACATAAGGGGAAACCCCTCTGTGGGTCTTTCCAGTGGATCCTTCCCAAGCCTTAGCACACACGATGTGTTTGAGAGATGTAGGGGTGCCTGAAGCTTGTGCTGGGGGAGGGGTGTGCCCAATGCTTGCGGTGGTGGTGTGTCCTGATACATGTGGGAGGAGGGTGGGTTGGGCCCTGATTCCTCGGGACGGTGGGCGGCCCTCCGTGTCCCTGGGAAGGTGGGCGGCCCTCCGTGTCCTCGGGAAGGTGGGTGGCCCTCCGTGTCCTCGGGAAGGTGGGTGGCCCTCCGTGTCCTCGGGAAGGTGGGCGGCCCTCCGTGTCCTCGGGAAGGTGGGTGGCCCTCAGTGTCCTTGGGAAGGTGGGCGGCCCTCCCTGTCCTCGGGAAGGTGGGTGGCCCTCCGTGTCCCTGGGAAGGTGGGTGGCCCTCCGTGTCCTCGGGAAGGTGGGTGGCCCTCCGTGTCCTCGGGAAGGTGGGCGGCCCTCCGTGTCCTCGGGAAGGTGGGTGGCCCTCAGTGTCCTTGGGAAGGTGGGGCAGCCCTCCGTGTCCTCGGGAAGGTGGGGCAGCCCTCCGTGTCCTATGGAAGGTGGGCGGCCCTCCGTGTCCTTGGGAAGGTGGGCAGCCCTCCGTGTCCTCGGGAAGTTGGGCGGCCCTCCGTGTCCTCGGAAAGATGGGCGGCCCTCCGTGTCCTATGGAAGGTGGGCAGCCCTCCGTGTCCTATGGAAGGTGGGCAGCCCTCCGTGTCCTCGGGAAGGTGGGCGGCCCTCCGTGTCCTCGGAAAGATGGGCGGCCCTCCGTGTCCTATGGAAGGTGGGCAGCCCTCCGTGTCCTATGGAAGGTGGGCAGCCCTCCGTGTCCTCGGGAAGGTGGGCGGCCCTCCGTGTCCTCGGGAAGGCGGGTGAAGATAATTTTTTGTGCAGACTGGGGTGTACTTTAAATATGGTGCCCTGACCTCTGTGGAGCCAGTCTTGCCGGCTCTATCAGACCCCGCCCCACCAGACTGATGGCAGAAACCATGGGCGGGATTCTCCCTTCTTGGGACTAAATCCTCACGCCCACCGGAAAACAGGCGAGAATCACTCCGGACATTTTCCTTGAAGGTACGGGGTGATTCTCCGTTTTCCAGAGGGCTAGCAGAGCCCCGGCGTGCGACCTGCAGATCTGGCTGCCGGCGGGGCCCTGCTAGCCAGACTGCACGGCTGCGCATGCACATGGCGGCCGCAAGCGGCGCATGCACCGGCAACATGGCGGAGCTCCTCAGCGGGCCCACGTGGAGGAAGGTAGGTCCCTCCCAGATCGCGATGGCCCGCCGATCGGTGGTCCCCGATCGCGGCGGGCCACCGCTGAGGCCCCCCCCCCCCCGGAGTCAGATACCCCCGCCCCCCCCACCAGGACACCACCGGCGGGTCCCAGCTGCCGCCAGGTGGTACCACATGTAAACCACACCGGCGGGAGTTTGGCCGGTCAACCGTGGAGAATCCCGGACCGGCGGCGCATCGTCCGTGCGCGTGGGACTGGCGGGTCCGTGGAGAGTCGCGGAAGCACCGTCGCGCCGGATTTCCGGCGTGAATGGCTATTCTCCGCCCCCGCCCCGGGTGCGATTCTGGTGCGGAGGGTCAGAGAATCCCTCCCCATGTACCCGGATTCTTGCTGCACAAAATGCCAGAAAATCTATGGTGCAAACTCCGTTGTGCAGTTGAAGAACTCCACGCCGTCTGAAACTGGCCCGCTGACAAACTTTGAGGTATCCCACCCATGTTGTCTGGGATCAGCACAGAGCGATAGGGTCAGATTGGAGGCTGGGTTGCACAGCAATTTCAAACATTGCTGTTCACTTCTGTGTTTTAATCCAGCCCAAACTGATTGGATGAATGCTCTCTCTGTCTCTGTTACTCTAGGTTGTCGTGATCCTGTGTAAAACGAGTCGGATGCTCTCAATCCAGTTGCAAGATGCTAAATACAAAGCTATCCATAACTTTAGATCACCTGGCACCAAAGGGCTTCTTTCAAATTCAGCACACTGGCTATGCATTAAATGGATAATTTTTGGTCAAGGTGTTTTTATAGATGTTTAGGGGATAAACAGCCTTTATTCTATCACAAAGACTTGGATTACAATGAATGGAAAACTGAGAAGCTGAACAAGAATAATCAATTGATTAACCTTTATATGCACGAGAATATATTTATTCAAGCGAGGTCTGGACAACATTTCAGGGAAAAGGCTGAAGTAAGTTACTTCACATTCCTACAGAGATTATTTATGCACAAATATATATAAATATATGTTTATAACAATACACACTGCGCTACTTTGTTTTTTATGGCCACAAGTGCCTACTATCTTATATTTGTTCGAAATTATTTTTGTCTGATTGCTTCACCTGTCAATATTGTTAAGTTGAATTTAACTAGAGCCATGCAGGAAGTAAAGGATCAGGCAATGACCAAGTTATTTTAGAGCTATTACCACAGGGCAGTTTGCCACTGGGTGTTCCAACACTTCCTTGGTCAAACACCCACCACCCCACCCACTGTAAACCTCAGTTCATTCAAAACTCTTCCGCCTGTATCCTAATTCACCCCATCACCCTGCCAGAGGCAGGCTTACAATGAAACACACAGTGCAGCAACGCAGGGCCCCGGCCAATGAGGGTGCTCCATGCTGAGAGGTTACTGTGTGTACCCCCTAAAGTGTAAGTTCGCCTCTGCTGTGAAACTTTCAGCGAGGCGAGGTGGGGGCATTGGTCAGCAAGGCGAGGTGGGGGCATTGGCCAGTGAGGCGAGGTGGGGGCATTGGCCAGCGAGGCGAGGTGGGGGCATTGGCCAGTGAGGCGAGGTGGGGCATTGGCCAGTGAGGCGAGGTGGGGGCATTGGCCAGCGAGGCGAGGTGGGGGCAATGGCCAGCGAGGCGAGCTGGGTGCATTGGTCAGTGAGGCGAGGTGGGGGCATTGGCCAGTGAGGCGAGGTGGGGGCATTGGTCAGTGTGGCGAGGTGGGGGCATTGGTCAGTGAGGCGAGGTGGGGACATTGGCCAGCGAGGCGAGGTGGGGGCATTGGCCAGCAAGGCGAGGTGGGGGCATTGGCCAGCGAGGCGAGGTGGGGGCATTGGCCAGCGAGGCGAGGTGGGGGCATTGGCCAGCAAGGCGAGGTGGGGGCATTGGCCAGCGAGGCGAGGTGGGGGCATTGGCCAGCGAGGCGAGGTGGGGGCATTGGTCAGTGAGGCGAGGTGGAAGCTTTGGCCAGTGGCCGTCGAGGGGAGCAACTCTAGACCCCTCCCCCCCCAGCCCACCCCCGGCCCAGGGCTGAGGAGGCTGGGTGGGCAAACAGCCAACCAAAATGAACAGAGGCCACCAGACCAGATAGCCAGAGGCAGCAGCTAGGAGCATGCGGTCGTCGCGGGTTGAGGCTCGAGGCCCGGCCACCCAAGCGAGAGGTGAGCAGAGCAGCGGTCAGGTTGTGTGAAGGAAACCAGGCAAGCGCCAGCATGATATCTCGGGGAGTCAGGCAGCAGTGGCCGACGGGAATAGGGCGACTAAACCAGAGGCAGAGACCAAGCAGGTAGCTTGGGTCAGGGTGATAGGGTTGGGCAGCAACAGGACTGGGCAGCGACGGTGAGATTTTGGGTTTCTGTGCCTTGCATTGTGTGAGCTGAGGGTGGACGGAGTCAGGAGGGCATTGATGTCATTCGGGATGGAGCTTAACATCATTGTGGGTGGGACTTACCATCATTGGGGGCGGGCTGCCACTTCACCAGGGGGCGGGACATGACGTGAGGACCCCCACAAAGTGGCTCCCCAAAAGTGTAAGTTTGAGTCTGACCCCCCGCCCATGCTGACCAACAGTAGCCCCTGATCCAGCAACCTCTCCATTTGAACCTGTTTATCTTTGTGTTCGAATCCCTCCATATCCTCATCATTTCCTACCTTTGTACCCTCCTCCAGCCCCACAATGGTCGGAGATCACCACACTCCTCCAACTCTGGCCACTTGCTCATTCCTGACTTCCTTTGCTCCACTATTGGCATCAAAGCCTTCAGCTGCTTCAACCCCAAGCACTGAAACCCCCTCACTAAAGCTCCAAACCTCTCTGCTGCTCTCTCCTCAAAGGTTCTCTTTAAAACCTCTCTCTTTGACCCAGCTTTTGATCACCCATACCGATGTTTCTTTACTCTGTGCCAAATTCTGTCTGATGTAAATTGTTACTGTTGGGAAAGTGACAGAGCAACCAAAAATATCAAGAACCACAATAGAACAAGACTACGATTGACAGCTTCACCTTGGACTGTCAAGTTACACTATCCTTAAAAATAAGTGACATTTTAAGCAGGTCTCAGGAGAGCTCTCAGCAGTTTTTCATCTCTACCCCTTCCAAAATAAAATTATTTGGGAGTAAAAAACAAAAACAGAAGAGTGCAGGCTAGTACTGGGACTTTCTGTCGCTCCCTCTGGTGCTATAATGCTAACGTAAATGGGAAAAAAATTCACGCAGTGCGAATTAAGTAAATCTACATGTCTGACATAAATTGCTACTTAGCAATCACTTAACAAGCGAAGGATGTGTTTATGCACTAACATGCTCGAAATATTTACTCCGAGGAACAAGCGTAGGAGGACTGACAAAAGTTAATGCTCACTCAATTTGCTACATTTCCAGCTTTTAGAGGATGCTTTTCTTGTACCTAACACAAAAGGCAGTTTTGCACAAACAAGCAAAGTATGCTGGACAACATGCCCCAGGAAAGTAGGTACATTTATTGTCTTTGACTGTGTTTAAATTTGGTCTTTCACCCACAGCCATAAATACAGCCAGTCAGCAAGCCCAGTTCATCTACCACATACTTGGGAATTGGTGCAGGAATGAATGCTGTCAGCAAACCGAGTGGCTGAGGTCCTTTACAGACTGTTCAGCAACGGACAGTTAATTCTTCTTGACAGCACCCTCGTTCCGACCTGTTGAACCCACAGAGTTTGTCTTCTGCCTCCACTGCTATCTGGCTCAGGGAAAATTGAAGCGACAAGGAATATCGCAAATGTCTAACATCTCTTTTTCTTGAAAAGGCACAATCTGAGCGGAAGGTTAAAACTGGTACAATGGATGATCTCACTTGCATTAACTTGGGGAACTGACAATCATGATCCAAGCAAAGATTGTCTTGAACTGATCGCTGATCTGTTGTTGAGTGATCCATGTTAAGTGTTTCCAGCACCTTTTTAAAATTGATTTTTGAGGGATAGGTAGTAAGGCCCTTTATTGCCCATCCCTAACTGCCCCTGAGAAAGTGGTGGCGGACTGCTTTCATAAACCGCTGCAGTTTGTGAGGTGGAGGCACACCCACGAGGCGAAGGCTACCCACAGTGCAGTTACAACTCGACTTCCGGGATTCTTAACCGATTAAAGAATGGCGTGCTATTTCGAAGTATGGATGCTCCGTAGCTTAGAGGGGAATTAGAGTTGGTTGTCTTCTCATGCAGCTGCTGCCATTGACGTTCTTGGTGTTAAGATGTTGCAGGATGGTAGGGTGTTGTGGGGGGACCTTTGGTGAGCTGCTACGGTACAACTGCCAGATGGCACACACTGCTGCCGTAGTGTACCAGTCGTGAAGGGAGTGAATGTTTCAGATGGTGAATGGGGTGCCAATCAATGGGGTGGCTACTTTGTCCTGGATACTGCCAAATTTCTTACGTGTTGTTGAAGCTGCGTTCAAGTGGAGAGTCTTCCATCACACTGCTGGTGTGCGCCTTGTAGATGGTGGAAAGGCTCTGGTCCATTGGATTGGATTTGGATTTGTTTATTGTCACGTGTACCGAGATACAGTGAAAAGTATTTTTCTGCGAGCAGCTCAACAGATCATTAAGTACATGGGAAGAAAAGGGAATAAAAGAAAATACATAATAGGGCAACACAAGGTATACAATTTAACTACATAAGCACTGGCATTGGATTAAGCATACAGGGTGTAGTGTTAATAAGGTCAGTCCATAAGAGGGTCATTTAGGAGTCTGGTAACAGTGGGGAAGAAGCTGTTTTTGAGTCTGTTCGTGCGTGTTCTCAGACTTCTGTATCTACTGCCCGATGGAAGAAGTTGGTAGAGTGAGTAAGCGGGAGGTGTAGATGGGGTCAATTGATGGGAGGCAGGTACGTGTGATGGACTGGGCGGTGTTCACGACTCTCTGAAGTTTCTTGCGGTCCTGGGCCGAGCAGTTGCCATACCAGGCTGTGATGCAGCCCAATAGGATGCTTTCTATGGTGCATCTGTAAAAGGGTTAATGTGGACATGCCAAATTTCCTTAGTTTCCTGAGGAAGTATAGGCGCTGTTGTGCTTTCTTGGTGGTAGCGTCGACGTGGGTGGACCAGGACAGATTTTTGGAGATGTGCACCCCGAGGAATTTGAAACTGCTAACCATCTCCACCTCGGCCCCGTTGATGCTGACAGGGGTGTGTACAGTACTTTGCTTCCTGAAGTCAATGACCAGCTCTTTAGTTTTGCTGGCATTGAGGGAGAGATTGTTGTTGCTGCACCACTCCACTAGGTTCTCAACTTCCCTCCTGTATTCGGACTCATCGTTATTCGAGATCCGGCCCACTATGGGCGTATCGTCAGCAAACTTGTAGATGGAGTTGGAACCAAATTTTGCCATGCAGTCGTTTGTGTACAGGGAGTAGAGTAGGGGGCTAAGTACGCAGCCTTGCAGGGCGCCGGTGTTGAGGACTATTGTGGAGGAGGTGTTGATGTTCATTCTTACTGATTGTGGTCTGTTGGTCAGAAAATCGAGGATCCAGTTGCAGAGTGGGGAGCCAAGTCCTAGGTTTTGAAGCTTTGATATGAGCTTGTCTGGGATTATGGTGTTGAAGGCGGAGCAGTAGTCAATAAATAGGAGTGTGATGTAGGAGTCCTTGTTTTTGAGATGCTCTAGGGATGAGTGTAGGGCCAGGAAAATG
This sequence comes from Scyliorhinus torazame, assembly GCF_047496885.1. Taxonomy (NCBI): domain Eukaryota; kingdom Metazoa; phylum Chordata; class Chondrichthyes; order Carcharhiniformes; family Scyliorhinidae; genus Scyliorhinus; species Scyliorhinus torazame. The sequence continues at coordinate 219,935,494 of NC_092717.1, read as the reverse complement.
GCGCTTCATGATCAACCTCTCGACGCACTTCATTACGACTGAAGTCAGGGTCACCGGACGGTAGTCATTGAGGCACGTTGCCTGGTTATTCTTTGGCACCAGTATGATGGTGGTCTTCTTGAAGCAGGTGGGGACCTCGGAGTGGAGTAGGGACAGGTGAAAGGTGTCCGCGAACACCTCTGCCAGCTGGTCCGTGCAGTCTCTGAGTGCACGACCAGGGATCCCGTCCGGGCCCGTCGCCTTCCGAGGGTTCGCTTTTCTTAAATATGGACCAGTCCACTGTCTCTAAGCAGTCATATAAGAGCTCTTCTGTCTCCTTGGACCAGCACTGCACAACCTTCTTAGCTGGATTCTCCCACTTGAGTTTCTGGTTGTATGCCGGGAGAAGGAAATCAGTCTTATGGTCTGATTTCCCAAAGTGCGGTCGGGGGATGGAACGGTAGGCGCCCTTGTTTTTTGAGTAGCAGTGGTCAAGAGTGTTGTCGCCCCTGGTGGGACAGGAGATGTGCTGGTGAAATTTTGGCAGTACACTCTTGAGGTTGGCCTTGTTGAAGTCTCCGGCCACGATGAACAAGGCCTCTGGGTGTTCTGTTTCATAATTGTTTGTAACTGTGTACAGTTCGTCCAGCGCCTTCCTCACTACTGCCTGGGGTGGGATGTAGACCGCTGTGATAATGGCTGAAGTGAACTCACGTGGAAGATAGTATGGGCGGCACTTTACGGTCAGGCATTCCAGCTCCGGGGAGCAGTAGGTCGCCAGGGCCACCACACCCAAGCACCACGAGGAGTTGATGAGGAGGCAAACCCCTCCACCCTTTGCTTTGCCTGATGATGCGGTGCGGTCCACCTGATGAATTGAGAAGCCTTCAGGTTGTATGGCACAGTCCGGTGAGGCGGGGGTGAGCCATGTCTCTGTGAAACAGTGCACACAGCAGCCTCTTACTTCCCGCTGAGAGGTGAGTCTGGCTTTAAGTTCATCCAGCTTGTTTTCGATCGCTTGGACGTTTGCCAGGAGTATGCTGGGGAGAGGGGTCTTGAAACCGTGTTGCTTCAGTCTAACCTGCAGACCGCCGCGTTTCCCTCGCTTCCTCGGTCGGCGGCTGCGGCTGGATGATCCTGGGATCCGATGGGAGAAGTCTGACTTTGTGAAAGGTAGGTGGGTGCGTCTGGCGGGGTACAGGGCGCTGCCGCCTGCTTTCCTCTGATGTTTTTTCTACTAGAAATCATCACTCTGACTGGCTTCTTACTGACGTGCTTCAGGCAGGATAAGCAAAACAAAACATAAAATACTGGACAATCTCAGCAAGTCTGGCAGTATCTGTGGAGAGAGAAGGGAGCTAACGTTTCGAGTCTGGATAACTCTTTGTAACTCCGGTCTCTCTCCGCGGATGCTGGCAGACCTGCTGAGATTGTTCGACATTTTCTATTTTTGTTTCAGATTCCAGCATCCACAGTCATTTGTGTTTATCCTGTTTTATTTATTTATTTTTAAAATAAATTTAGAGTACCCAATTCATTTTTTCAAGTTAAGGGGCAATTTAGCGTGGCCAATCCACTTAGCCTGCACATTTTTGGGTTGTGGGGGTGAAACCCACGCAAACACGGGGAGAAAGTGAAAACTCCACACGGTCAGTGTCCCAGAGCCGGGATCGAACCTGGGACCTCGGCGCCATGAGGCAGCAGTGCTACCCACTGCGCCACCGTGCTGCCCCTTTATCCTGTTTTATATGATTATACTGTGGTATCAGAAAAGAAAGGATGGTCTGCATTTATAGAGCACCTATCACAGCCACCAGATCTCTCTAAGCACGCGACAGCCAATGCATGCTTCTGAAGTGCCATCACTGCTGTAATGTAGGGAACCCAGCAGCCAATTTGCATAGCAATCTCCCGCAGATAGCAATGTGATAAAATGCAGATCATTTATTTTTGATTATCCGCTGTTTAACGCCTCATCCGAAAGACAGTTACACTCCCTCAGTATTACACTGGAAAATCAGCCTTGATATTTGTACTCCAGCCCTGGAATGGGACTTGAACCCAGAACCTTATGATTCAGCGACAAGAATGCACCAATTGGTTTGGTCTCAGGTGGATGTAAATGTTTCCATGACACCATTTCAAAATAGAGGAGGGGAGTTCTCCCCAAAGCCCTCCCTTTAATTAACCTCACTTAAAAAAGATTACTCGGTCATTATCACATTGCTGTTTGTGGAAACTTGCAAATTGGTTTTCTAATTTGCTAAATTACAACAATGACTGTGCTTCAAAGGAGCATTCAGGTTGCAACTTGCTTTGGGTTGTTCTGAGGTTCTCAAAGATGTTGCAAAATAAGATCCTGTATGGGAACATCACTACTTGGAAGTTCTCCATCCAAGCCACACCATCCGGACTTGGAAATATATCGCCGTTCCTTCACTGTCGCGGAGTCAAAATCCGGAACTCCCTCCCTAACAGCACTGTGGGTGTATCTACACCACATGGACTGCCGTGGTTCTAGAAGGCAGCTAACCACCATCTTCTCAAGGGCAGATGGACAGTAAATGCAGGGCTAACCAGCAACAGCCACATCCTGTAAATTTTTTTTTTTTTTTAAACTGCAGTTCTTTTTAAATTGTCCTAATATTTGCGGCTCAAAGTCCAATTCCACCCAGTTACGCCACTTGGGATGTTAAAGGCCACACTAAATTCAAGTTATCATCTTTTATTAGTGTAGTAATCTTTAATTGTGGTCTATTTAACCAATGGTCAACCACAAAATGACTTTGCACTGACATAAAAATAATTCACATGGCAGCTCGAATAAACTGGATAAATCAAACCCTTTAAATTGTCTTTCAAAAGAAATCCATAAAGATGGAAATTTTAACACTGATGAGTAAGAGGGTTAGAGTAAAGACCATTGTTTGGAATAGCAGGTAAAATTTTGAATTATGTATGCCGGATTTCTCCAAGTAGAATGTCTTGTGGGACAATGGGTAGCACCTCTGCCTCTGAGCTGGAAGCTCTGGGTACAAGTCCCACGCCAGGACTTGACGGCCAAGAAAGGTATGTTCATAATGCGGCAAAACCGGTTGAGTGTGTCAACCTGCAATGCTTCCAAACGCGCCAATGGTTTATGGTAAGAGCGGGAGAGACTCTCGGTCAGCCACACTTGATGTGGAGTGGCGGCCTTCAAGCTATCAGCCCCTGGCAACAGACGAGCGACCTGTTCCGGGAATTGCTAGCTATGGAAACAGACAAGAATCTGCCTTCGTGCTCCAGTGGGAGCAGGAAGAGACTTGGAATTGGAATGTGATCCACGGCAGGTTAAGGTAGATGGTGGTATGGTGGTGGTTTTACTGAACCTGAAGAAGAGCCACATTGGACTCATAACATCAGTGCCCTTCCTCGCTCCATAGATGCTGCCTGATCTGCTGAGATTTTCTGTTTTCATTCCAGATTTCCAGCATCCGCAGTATTTTGCTGGCATGTCTGTACTCCCGAGGCCCAGGCTAATATTCTGGAGATACGAGTTCATTGTGGTGGCTAGGGAAATGTAAATTCGGTTGGTTAATAAATCTGGAATATAATGATCATGAAACTGCCGGATCGTCATTAAAAACCCATGTGGTTCACTAATGCCCTTTGGCGGAGGAAAATATACCTTCATTAACTGGCCTAAACTAATGTGGTTGAGTCTTAACTGCCCTCTGGAATGGCCTAGCAAACCATTCAGTTGCTTCAAACTACAACAGGAAAAAAGGCTGTATTTACGCCACATGAACAGCAGCATTTATAGAGATAGTTCAATCTATTCTGTCAGGCATTTGGAAATGGTGCTAAATTGAACCCATTAATATCGTTGGGGTTCAGGATAAATAACTAAACTATCTTGTGTTTTCAGTGTTCAATTATACACCCTGGCCTGGATCCGCATATTGCTCTCTGACCACAGAATGCTTGATATGGGTTGTCACTAAGTTGTAAATGTTTGGGAGGGACATGTTGCTATTAACTGGAATTTATCAGGGAATGCCCTGATCATCGAGATTTGCAGCACAGTAAGAGTCCCTTTGGCCCACCATGTCCGCACCATCAAGCATCTATCTATTCTAATCCCATTTTCCAGCACTTGGTCCATCGCCTTGTATGCTATGACATTTCAAGTGCTGGTCTAAATGCCTCTTAAATGTTGTGAGGGTTCCTGCCCCTACCACCCTTTCAGGCGGTGAGTTCCAGATTCCTACACCATCTGCGTGAAAACATTTTTCTTCAAATCCCCTTGAAATCTTCTCCCAATTACCTTAAATCTATGTCTCCTGGTTATTGACCTCTCTACTGAGTGGAAAAGTTTCTTTCCATCTACTCTGTCTGTGTCCCTCATAATTTTGTACACCTCAATCAGGTCTCCCCTGAGCTTTCTCTGCTCCAAGGAAAAAGATGGTGGACCTCTGTGATAGGGGGAATGACTTTTGAATAGATGGGCTAAGCTTGTAACATTGGGATATTTTAGGATGTTGTGAAATTCTCTTCAGATAAGAAGTTATTCACACACTCCATCCTATAATCTTCAGGGCTCTCCCTGTTCCTGCAAGAGTATATTACTTTTCTCTGTGTTTGAACGGCACACCCCCGTCAAGCCTTTTAGCACTGGACTGGGCTGTTTTATTACATTATAGATGCCAGAGTTGTTGTAGTTTCCTGACGCGCCGGTTGGCGGGCCCACCCCCGCGATTCTCCGGCCCGGATGGGCCGAAGTCCCGCCGCTAAAATGCCTGTCCCGCCAGCGTAGATTAAACCACCTACCTTACCGGCGGGACAAGGCGGCGCGGGCGGGCTCCGGGGTCCTGGGGGGGGCGCAGGGCGATCTGGCCCCGGGGGGTGCCCTCACGGTGGCCTGGCCCGCGATCGGGGCCCACCGATCCGCGGGCGGGCCTGTGCCGTGGGAGCACTCTTTCCCTTCCGCCTTCGCCACGGTCTCCACCATGGCGGAGGCGGAAGAGACTCCCTCCACTGCGCATGCGCGGGAATGCCGTCAGTGGCCACTAACGCTCCCGCGCATGCGCCGCCCGTAAATGACATTTCCGCGCCAGCTGGCGGGGCACCAAAGGCCTTTTCCGCCAGCTGGCAGGGCGGAAATTCGGCCGGTGTGGGCCTAGCCCCTTAAGGTTGGGGCTCGGCCCCCCAAGATGCGGAGCATTCCGCACCTTTGGGGCGGCGTGATGCCCGTCTGATTTGCGCCGTTTTGGGCGCCAGTCGGCGGACATCGCGCCGATACCGGAGAATTTCACCCCATGTTTGAGCATAGTCTGTGAGGCCTATTACCAAGGAGTGTTCAAGTTGGTTCCTACGCACCTTCAGCAATAAGCCCAGACCTAGTCATTTCATGCAGCAACAGAACAGTACATTAGGGCTACAACCAACTGTGCAAAGTGGCAGTTCTTATCCCCATTTGCCCACGTGCCAGCTTATGAGCCCACACTTTGAGGAGTTGCTGAGGAGAAGCAGAAAGCTTCTGTACCAGAAAGGAAGGAATAACAGAGAAAATATCGCCAGTGGGGCAATGTTTTTGTTAAGTGACCTTAATTAAATAGTAACATCAACAGGCACCAGATAGCAATCAATCTCCCTGCCTTTGCAGCCAGGGATAATGTCTGAAAGGCAAGTTGAAGCTTGACATGAATCGCATAGCATAGCTAATGTGTAAACAAGTAATTATGTTGCTCCGAGAATTATAACTGCCGTGACTACTTGTAACTTTCTGAACAACTGTCTGGATGTTATCCTGGCTGAAAATCAGTTCACTGACAATGCAACTTACAGTGAGATCACAGGCTGGGAGAGGTTTACATTTTAGAAGGAGGCCAATCAGCCCATTGAGCTGTTGTTTCTATGCCTGCACTAGCCTAATCCCGTATCCTCACCTTTCCCCATACCTTATCAAACGTTGATTTTTAGTTACCATACAATTCCCCTTTAAGACCTGTTATGGATTCTGCTTCCATTCTTATTTAATTTGGAATTCTTGAACCATTGACCATTTGAAAACAATCCTGATCTTAAGTTCCATTTTATTTTGATAGTGCTCTTTTAGATATGACTTTAATTGCAAATTCAGTGGCAGTGGAAAGAGAGTTCTACTATTTATCATCAATGCGCCTCGTGATTTTGAGCACTCTGTCAGGTTTCTTGTGAGCTTTCACCTTTCAGTTCCCCCAGTCACCCCCATAACTACTGTATAGCTCTCGGGCTAGATTCTCCAGTCCCCCGGCCTTGTGTTTCCTGGTGGCGTGCCATTCGTTGGCGGCAGGATTCTGTCTTCCCGCTGCTTATCAATAGGACTTCCCATTAAAACCACACCGTTCTGCCGGGAAACCCGCGGGCGGGATGCGCTGCCAGCGGGAAAAGGGAATCCCAGCGGCCGGAGAATTCCATCCCTCATCTCTGGTGTCAAGCTCATAAAGCTCTCCTCTCAGCAATCTTGATTTTTTTTTCCTAAATGAGTACGTCCAAAACAAGACTGATATACCTTCAATTCACCAAGAGGCCTAGAGAGCGAGTGAACATAAGGCTTTATTAGTCGTGAACTTGCCTAGCCAGAGTCGTGCTGATGAGTGCTGATGAGTGCCACCCGCAGGTGGCCAGGTTATATATGGCCCCGGTGAGGGCGGAGCCAGGGGCGGAGCCCACCGGGGTTACAGTACAGTACCTGGAAGCAGCTCGTATCACTACTTCCAGGTCAAAGGTTACATTTGGTGGATATAATGGTAACAGTGTCATGCATTATGGTGAATACATTCACCACAAAGACACAATCTAACTGTGGGCCACCAATGATTTGTATATGTTTAGGACCAATCTTCAAAGAAAACCAGGATACTCTTTGCAGTTTGCGTGACGTTTCCTCTGAAAGATTCCTGTATCTGAGCCCCTGACTCTCTCTTCTGAGACCCTTTCCAAGATTTACTCTTCATTTATATTCCCTCCCCTTTCTCTTCCTCACATAACCAGCTCGGGACACGGAGATAACATAGTCCCAAAGGTCAGATTAACCAAACAATGAAATTTCAGAAAAAATATAGTTATTGAACCTGTACATGAAATGTTTCATTCCATGCATGTTCAGTTTTAAAATTATTACAAGAGCAATTTTATTCCAATAATGTACTAACATAGCACACTGCAGAGCTGTGGCGATGTGAGGATTGTGAGCTATTTTGTCCCAACTGCACTGAGCAACTAATCTTCAAAGTTCTTGCTCGTCATTTACAATTGCGGCAGTGACCCAGTAACAGAGTTCAGAGCCTGGGGAAGTAAGCAGAGAATCAAAGGAAGCAAGGTTACAGATGGGGGACATTAGATTAGATTAAATCGCAGCTGACTCAATGGGTAACACTCGGGTCTTTGAGTCAGAAGGTCATGGGTTCAAGAACCACTCCAGAGATTTGAGAAAATAATTGAGGCCGACAGACCAGCGAAGAAACGGAGAAGTCTTTCTGGATGAGATGTTAAACCAGGGCCCTGTCTGCTACCTCAGGCGAATATAAAAGATTCCCTGGCAGTATTTTGAAAAGGAGCTCAGGGGCACGATTCAACCAAAGAATTTCTAAGTGTCATCTTGGGTGTGTTTGGCGGGGTGTTTTTCGCCAGCCAGAATCTGGGCAGGACGCGACCAGTAGATCCCGGGAGAAACCTACCCTGGGATTCCCGAAGGCTGTTACACTTCTTGTCAGACATTGTGATCTGGGTCCTGCCCACAATGGTTGGGACCCAGTCTCGCGTGGTTAGGTAAGTTTAAGAACCCACTTAGCTGTGCTGTCACTGGATCGATTGGCCACCATCGGCCTTGCCAAGTAGACTCCAGCGTGGCACCATTCAGTACTGGTCCCCACAAACCTGGGGACTAGGCGTACTGGCATTTGAGGGGGGGGGGGGGGTCTCCCAGGTGATTGGAGGCCCCTGGGTGGTCGGCCAGTGGGCAGGGTGCCAGCCTGGCAGTGCCAGAGCACCCAGGTGGCATGGCCAGGCTAGCAGGGGCACTGCCAGGGTGCCAGACTGGTAGGCCCAAGGTTCTAAGCTGGCATTGTCCCCATGCTGAGGATCAGGCCCGGGGTGCCAAGCCAGTATGCGGTGCAATGTGTGTGTGGGGGGGGGGGGCTCAAGAACTCCCCCAAAGGATGAGTTGAGGGATTGGGGGTTCGGAAGTTGTGTCAGGGGCTCGAGAATTCAGAGCACCATTTAAAAGTTATGCTAAGTGTGGCCTAGGGGGGCATTCTTCCTCGGGGCCTGGAAAAAAACCAGATTGCCATTAAATAGCTGGGTTGTTCCTGGTGCTACAAACGCTAGGAACGACCCGCTAATCCCACCCAGACCGAACTCTGTGCAATTTTTGTTAGATTGCACCCTTAGATTGTAAGTGAGCTTGAGGGTGTCACACAGCCCCTACCCATGGGCAATGTCACCCTCCACACACATGGGCATTACCCCACACATCCTCAAATGAAAATACCCTGCTATCAGGTCGCTGAGGGCCCCCCTTTCCACCCCCCGCCACCCCCCCCCCCCCCCCCCCCGCCTTTCAGAACCCTCACCCTTAACCCCTCGAACCTTTATTAGGCCCCTTCATATCCAGCCTTCACCACCCCCCATCCTGCATACTCCCCCTCATCCCCCCCATTCATGGGCATGGCCTACCTCAGGCCAGACCCTTGGCAGTGCCACCCTGGGACGCAAGCACACCGGTGCTGCCACCAGACACCTTGGCAAAGTCCCTGCAAGCCTGACAGTGCCATCCGGGCACATTGTGCCAGGGCGGCAGCGCCAACGTATCAGGCTAACAGTACCAAGGTGCCTGCGTGTCAGAGGGAGAGCAAGAGTGCCCCCCCTGCCCTGTCTCCAACCATCCAGGGTGTCCAATGTCCTGGGAGGCTGTTAGTTCCCTGGTGCTGGGAGAATCCGATGCAGACGTATTAAAATAAGCCATTTACGTCTAGATCTCGCCCACATTACAGTGAATTTCAGTTCCAGTTCCAGAATTCTACACCGATACCTAAAATATCTTGCATTATCTTGGCTCTTGCCCCACTTTGGCCTGTCAAATAGACTATTCCATTGAATGAATGTCAGGCCTGTGGCAGGCTTATTACTGAGAATAGGTTGTTGTGGTCAGAGGTGCCTCCTTATTCAGGCAGGGAGGTGTGAGGATAAATTTGACAGGAAGATTTTGGATGTACGAATAGGATTTCATGGCCCGTTACTTGTCAGAACTTTCTGTTATAGTTATTCCATTTGGGGATTGACTTCAACGTGAACAAACGATTAAATATAAGAATATCACATACTTACATTGCGAAACGAGGAAGAGAAGGCCCAGTCGCAGACTGAAAGGCTCCATCTGCATTGTTAATCTATTATATACTTTCAGAATGTGACTGATCTGCCCGTGTAATGACAGCATTTTCTGTTTTCCGTCAAGATTTCCAATGTTGACAGATTTAATTAAATGACTGGAGAAGGTCATATGGAATTGGAGTGAAGAAGTTAAGCCAAACCTGCACTGAATCTTGGCGAGACCACCCAATTCTGCTAGCCCTTTTATCAAAAAGACATGGGGTGGGATTCTCCGTGAACCGGCAGGGCGGGCCACTTCGGCGTCGGGACGCCCCGAAGGTGCGGAATCCTCTGCATCTTTAGTGGCTAGGCCGGCGCCGGAGTGTTTGGCGCCGCAGCAGCTGGCGCGGAAGGGGCTGGGTGCCATGCCAACTGGCGCCAAAGGGCCTCCGACGGCCGGCGTGAGTTGGCGCATGCGCGGGAGCGCCAGCGTGTGCTGGCGTCATCCTAGCGCATGCGCAGGGGGGTTCTTCTCCGCACCGGCCATGGCGGAGGTTGACAGCTGGCGGTGCGGAGGGAAAGAGTGCCCCCACGGCACAGGCCAGATCGCCCCGTGACCCCCCCCCCCCCCCGAGGACTCTGCAGGCCGCCCGTGGAGCTAGGTCCCGCCGGTAAGGACCTGTTGTGATTTACGCCCGCGGGACCCGCCGAAAACGGGCAGCTACTCTGCCCATCGCGGGCCATAGAATCGCCGGGGGGGGGGGAGCTGCCGACCGGCGCGCCGCAATTCCCGCCCCCGCCAAAACCCCAGCTCCGGAGAATTCGGCAGCCGACGGGGCGGGATTCACGCCGCCCCCCCTGGCGATTCTCTGACCTGGCGGGGGGGTCGGAGAATCCAGCCCATGAGGCGGGATTTTCCAGTTGTGGTTGCTGGTTTCCCGGCAACGGAGGATGAGAACAATGGGAAACCACGTTGACAGCGGTGGGACCAGACGGTCCCGCCACCGGCCAATGACAGGCCACCTCCATGACCACGAAACACGCCACATTGGGGGTGGGGGGCGGGAGTGGGAGCAGGAACCCCACCCATAATTACTGGAGAGGTCCAAAAAGGATTTAAACAGATGATATCAGAAATGGGGCTGGTTTAGCTCACTGGGCTAAATCGCTGGCTTTTAAAGCAGACCAAGGCAGGCCAGCAGCACGGTTCAATTCCTCCCCGAACAGGCGCCGGAATGTGGCGACTAGTGACTTTTCACAGTAACTTCATTGAAGCGTACTCGTGACAATAAGCAATTTTCAATGTCAGGTTATACCTATCAGGAGCGGATTTCTCTAGAGAAGAGAAGGTTGAGGGGGTGACCCAATAGAGATCTCCAAAATTATGAAAGGCTTTTATAGGGTAGACACGGAAAGAACGTTTCCACTGGTGGAGAACGGCGAAACTAGAATATAAGAACATAAGAACTAGGAGCAGGAGTCGGCCATCTGGCCCCTCGAGCCTGCTCCGCCATTTAATGAGATCATGGCTGATCTTTTGTGGACTCAGCTCCACTTTCCGGAGCCCGAACACCATATCCCCGAATCCCTTTATTCTTGAGAAAGGCATCTACCTTTTTCTTAAAAACGTTTAAAGAAGGAGCCTCAACTGCTTCACTGGGCAAGGAATTCCAGAGATTCACAACCCTTTGGGTGAAGAAGTTCCTCCTACACGCCGTCCTAAATCTACTTCCCCTTATTTTGAGGCTACGCCCCCTAGTTCTGCTTTCCCCGACCAGTGGAAACAACCTGCCCGCATCTGTCCTATCTATTCCCTTCATAATTTTATATCTCTTAATAAGATCCCCCCGCATCCTTCTAAACTCCAATGAGTACAGTCCCAGTCTACTCAACCTCTCGTCATAATCTAATCCCCTCAACTCTGGGATCAACCGAGTGAATCTCCTCTGCACTCCCTCCAGTGCCAATATGTCCTTTCTCAGGTAAGGAGACCAAACAGAAGCCACTATTTAAGTTAACCAACAAGAAATAAAACTGGGATTTCAGTAGAATCATCTTTACCCACAGTGTGACGTAAGTGTGGAACTCACCTCCACACGGAACGGTTAAAGTGAATAATGTAGATACACAAAAGGGGAAGCTAGACGGACACCTTGGGCGGGATACGCCGGTCGGTGACGCCGAACTCATGTTCGGCGATCGGCCGGAGAATCCCCGTTCACGACCCAATCGGAGAGTACACCGCGCACCGTATCGACGGCCTCTGGACATTACCTGAGGCCCACCCCTCAATGCTCCGCCCCCGACTGGCCGAGTTCCCGTCGGTCGCGTGTGGTCTTATCCGTCGGGAACTTGGCGTGGCGGCTGTGGACTCAGTCCAGCGCCACCACATTCGGGGAGGGCTGATCCGCGGGCAGGGGGGAACATTGCCAGGGGCTGGGGGCACTGTTGGGGGGTGGTCTGTGGCGCGCGAGCCGGCCTAAGGAGGCGCGGCCGCGGACCCGGCAATTCTCTAGGCTGTATCGGCAGCTAGCTACGCTGCCTTGATGCTAGCCCCCAGCCAAACGGAGGGTCAGTGGCTGTTTTACACCATTTTGTCTGTCAGAAAACGCTGCCGTTGCCACACCGGCGTGGGGACATAGCTTCAAAATCGGAGAATCCAGCCCATTAGAGAGAAGGGAATAGAGGGAAATGCTGACAGAATCAGGTGAGAAAGATGGGAGGAGGCTAAAATGGGACATTAAAACCCGCACAATCTGGTTGGTTCAAAAAGTCACTTTATGTGCTGTGCATTCTATCATTTCAAATTTATTTTCTCAAATAATTACCTTGCAGAAAAACAAAATTTATATTATTATAGGACATATTATTACAGGGTATATTATAGGTATGGCAAACCATGGAGGTAATGGGATTTTCTGAGATTTCAGTCAACCATCTGTGCATATCAGGAGTGTATTTTTCCCTTGAGGTGATAAGGTCTCTGGTGGGCAGATAGCACACAAGGCATGAAGAATAAATGGTCCTTTCTGAATCCAGACTTTCTGAAATAATTTGGCACTACCCTTGCAATACAAAGGAGGATAACGTCAGGTGAAAAATGCTAGTTGCAGTGCAGCATTATCCAGCAAAATCTTGACATTTATTCTTATTGGTTTACTGCTGTTAGGATAATAATGGCTATATTTGCATCACAATGCAAATAAGGTGCGTTTTGCACTTAAAAGTCTCCCATTGCTACCGAGCAGAAGGAACAACAGCAATATCCAATAGGGGACTGGGACTAATTGAATAGGTGTGTCATATGAGAGTACCTTTAAGAAATGGGTGTTTATCAAATAGCTGTAGTGGGTGTACCTTTAAGAAATGGGTGTTTATCAAATAGTTGTAGTGATGTCAGAGTGTGGGTGGAGCTGGGTTGCCTGTCTGTTTTACTCGCTTTGAGCTAGCAGCTACAGGGTGTGATTAGTTTTGTTTTGCAGATTGGGAGCTGCATCCAGCAAAACCAGGTGTAATTCTGATTTCTTTCTTCATGAAAGGAATGTCTTCAAATCACTTGCTAATTTAAAAGTGATAACTGCTCTCAGTAGAGAATTTAAACCTGATCTCTGTGTTGAAGAGGGTATTTGTCTTATGGATGTTGCAAGGAAAGCTTAAGGGTTACTTATAGAGTACTGTATTCTTTTTTTTGGGGGGGGGGAATAGTTGAGTTGATAGTTGCTAAGATGTTTACTGTGTGTTTATAAAAATGTTAACTGGATTTCATAGAATAAACATTGTTTTTGTTTAAAAATACTCTTAGTTCTCTGTTGCATCACACCTGTAAAGTGGGCCCTTGTGCTCCCCATAACCAAAATCTATTCAAGGTTGTGGGTCAGCTGAACTCCATGATACATTTTGGGGTTCTCTAAACCCTGGCCCATAACAGATGTTTCAAAGAGAGGCGTGGGCCAAATGACTACCTACTGTGCTGTATCACTCTCTGGGTGGGATTTTCTGGGCCCTGTGATGTGTTTTTGGCTGCCATTGGCCATCGGTAGAATCTTCCGGCCTCCCCGATGCCTATGGTTCTTTGCATGGTTCACCCGACCTACTGTCGGGAAAGCTGCCATGGGGAACGGCTTCAGCCGTAAAAGTCCCGCCCTTCTTGTACACTCCAAAGTGCAGCATTGAAAGTCCTATGGTGGTCGCCTGTACTGCTGTGTCATACTGTCTTGATTCCTAGAGAGAGCTATCAGGGCTGTTTTCCTTTTTTAATCGGGAAAAATGGATCAGATGGAATAGGGTGCCATCAATATTTTAAATAGCAGGCATGTTTGTGTCAGCTGCAGTACATATCATTGAATCCTCGAATACCTACATTGCAGAAGGAGGCCATTCGGCCCATCGGGTCTGCACTGACCTTCCAAAAGAGTAACCTACCTAGACCAAATATCCCGCCCTATCCCTGTAACCCTGCAACCCAGCTAACTTCTGGACGCTAAGGGGAAATTTAGTCAATCCACCTAACCTGCATATCTTTGGACTGTGGGCGGAAATGGGAGGAAACCCACGAAGACACGGGAGGAATGTGCAAACTCCACACAGTCACCCGAGGTCGGATTCAAACCAGTGTCCTTGGCGCTGTGAAGCAGTAGTGCTAACCATTGTGCTACCGTGCCAATTGTTTTTGATCAACACAGACGTGATGACTGAAGGGCCTGTTCTGCGCTTGTAGACCTCTATGACTCCACGACTAAAGTGACCTTCAGACGAAGTTCAATAATATTCATGTTTTTTATATGGATCATGCGGCACTCCAAGGTGCTTCAATACAGTTAAAGAAAGATTACAGACATTTCAATATGGTCATTACACATGGTGCAAAGATATTTAAGTTGACCACATAGATCAAGTTTCACTTCGATGCTGAAAGCACAAATATTCCAGAATTGTAGCACTTCGTCACACAAAGTGACATCCAAATAACAGCCAAATGAAGTACACTCAAAGTGCAGTTAATGTAGGAAACGCATCAGCTAGTTTGTACACACCAGGGTCGCACAAACAGCAATGTGACGATGATCAGATCATTTATTTTCAATGATGTTGCAAAGGGATAAATATTGGCCATGGGATTCACCTCACGGATTCTCTGGTCTCCCAGCTGCGTGTTTCTTGATGGTGCGGCGTTTGCTGGCATCGGGATTCTCTACTCCCGCTGCTTGTCAATGGGATTTCCCATTCCCGCCGGAAATCCCAATGGCCAGAGAATTTCGGCCAGAGTCTTTGTTTAATGTTTCATCCAAAAGACGGCGCTCAATCAGTGCAGTACTTCCTTAGTACTACATTGGAACGTCAGCCAAAACTAAAGGTTAGCTTTAAACGACCGAGGCAGGTAGCTCAAGTCAGGAGATTTCCCAGCTCAGGAGGTCCACCTTGGTTTATAGAGCTCACTCCAGGACGTCACTCCAGGACGGCGTGTGTCAGGCTTGCTGATCCCAGAAACTGACCCTAGGCAGCCACGGGGGTAGGTGAGTGCCAAACTACGTTGGATGAAGGCCAGCCTCAATTCTCTGGGGCTTCTTCCTTATTGTTCTAGAAGCTATAAGGCCCTCTTGGCCTCAGTCCTGACACCATGCCTCCGCCATGCCAGCGTATACCTCCTTCACACCACTCCCATGTCACCTCATACTCCCTCACTATCTCATACCAGCATGCCACCTCCACAGCAATTCACCCAGTATCCACTATCAAAGACCTCATGAGTCATGTGCCGAGGAAAAAATAACTTCCAACAATCTAATAATGCTCTCATTCATACATGCTTGAAAGTGCAAAAACGCTCCCATTCATGAAACACATTCAAAGATTTTGAATCCCCTAAAGACCTCAGTTTGTCACAAAAATAAACTTCTGATCAGTAACGACAGCAATGACAACTAAACCTTTAATAGACTCTTTAAGCTGTCGATCAAAGTGTGACCTCAGCTCCCCTGCTGAGGCAAGTGCTTTTATAGCTTTTGAAACTCAGCCAAGCAATCATAGTTACATCATCTGTATTTACAGCCCTCGGACAATGTTAACACAGAACTATACTGAAATTGCAAGAACAGATGGTAATATTTATTTCCTAACCTACACCAGATGGCCTGTCAATGTAATCAGTCCAGCTGAGGTTTTTTTTCAACTCTAACTGACAGCTTAAGACATGTTTTGTTCATATTCTAAGGGTTTGGGATTCAGAACACTTCAGATTATAACATTTAAATAGACATTATGCATCTTTCACAAACATTTACATCTACTCCATAAATTTGGGCTTCCACTCTGTGGGTTAAGGCCCTGGAAAGTGCAAAAATGGGTCTGTTTCAATCCAGCACTAATCACAAACGCCCCTGGTGCGCCCCGAACTGGGATGATGCAAGATTCATGAAGCGCATGTTGGGGTGCATTCCAGACCTGGAGATAGGAGGCCTGATAATGGGAGGGGACTTCAATACAGTGTTGGATCCAGCACTGGACCGCTCCAAATCAAGGACTGGAAAGAGGCCGGCGGCGGCCAAGGTACTTAGGGGGTTTATCGATCAGATGGGGGGAGTGGACCCATGGCGGTTTGCAAGGCCGCAGGCCAGGGAATTTTCTTTCTTCTCCCATGTACACAAAGCATACTCCCGGATAGATTTCTTTGTTCTGGGTAGGGCGCTCATCCCGAGGGTGGAGGGGACGGAGTATTCGTCCATAGCCGTTTCGGACCATGCCCCGCACTGGGTGGAACTGGAGCTGGGAGAGGAGAGGGATCAACGCCCACTGTGGCGGCTAGATGTGGGACTGCTGGCGGACGAGGTGGTGTGTGGGAAGGTGAGAGGGTGTATCGAAAGGTATTTGGAGGCCAACAACAATGGGGAGGTGCGGGTGGGGGTGGTATGGGAGGCATTGAAGGCGGTGATCAGGGGAGAGTTAATCTCCATCAGGGCTCATAGGGCGAAGACAGAGGGCATGGAAAGGGAGAGGTTAGTGGGGGAGAGTTTGAGAGTGGATAGGAGATACGCAGAGGCCCCGGAGGAAAGATTACTTGGGGAAAGACGACGGCTCCAGACGGAGTTTGACCTGTTGACCACAGGGAAGGTGGAGGCACAGTGGAGGAAAGCGCAGGGGGCGACCTATGAGTATGGGGAAAGGCTAGTCGGATGCTGGCACACCAGCTCCGTAAGAGGATGGCAGCGAGGGAAATAGGGGGAGTCAAAGATGGAAGGGGAGCCACGGTTTGGAGTGCGACGAAAATAAACAAGGTATTTAAGGCCTTTTATGAAGAGCTGTACAGATCCCAGCCCCCAGCGGGGGAAGAGGGGATGAGACGATTCCTAGATCAACTGAGATTCCCGAGGGTGGAGGAGCAAGAGGTGGCTGGTTTGGGGGCACCAATTGGGTTGGAGGAGCTGAGCAAGGGTTTGGGGAGCATGCAGGCGGGGAAGGCCCCGGGACCGGACGGATTCCCAGTGGAGTTCGACAGGAAGTACGTAGACCTGTTGGCCCCGCTACTGGTGAGGACCTTTAATGGGGCAAGAGAGGAGGGGACTCTTCCCCCGACAATGTCGGAAGCGACAATTTATTTGATCCTTGTAGCGCACAATGACTTACGAGAGACGAGAAGTGATGAAGTCGATCCAGGCTTTATTAAGCGATGCTTGTCCGCAGCAGCTCAGCAACAGAATGAAGCTGCGGGGAGAAGCTCGGGTTCTTATACTCCGCCTTCAGGGCGGAGCCAGAAGTCGGCAGATCCAACCAGGACCCGGGATCTGTCAGCCAAGAGCATCTCGGCTTCACAGTCCCACATGACCCCTAATACATACCACCACATTCACCCCTTGTTAAAAAGGAACCCGGCGGGGTGGTGGTTCGCATGGTGGTAGGGGTTTGCAAGGCCGAGCTTAAAAGACTATGGAGCTCCGGATCGCCCCGGAATGCCTGCAGATCAGCCCCTATGCAGCAAACCCGGCAGCAGTATTCAAACACTGGCAAGCATGCTTTGAAGGCTACCTCCGAACGGCCCCCAGCCGGATCACAGAAGACCAGAAAATGCAGGTCCTGCATTCGAGGGTAAGCCCGGAAATTTACCCTCTCATAGAAGACACAGAGGATTTCCCGACGGCGCTCGCATTGCTGAAGGGCATATACGTTCGGCCCGTTAACCAGGTCTATGCGCGCCACCAACTCGTGACGAGACGGCAAAGTCCCGGAGAATCGCTAGAGGAATTCTACGCCGCGCTGCTAATTTTGGGACGGGGCTGCAGCTGCCCGCCGGTGAACGCGATCGAACACACGGACCTGCTAATTCGCGATGCATTTGTGGCAGGTATGAACTCTCCCCAAATCCGCCAAAGACTTTTAGAAAGAGAGTCGCTAGGACTCTCAGAGGCACGGGCCCTTGCAGCTTCCCTAGATGTGGCCTCGCAAAACGCCCGCGCCTACGACCCCGACCGCGCGGCAGCCCCTTGGGCTCCGTGGACCCCCATCGCGCCAAACTCCACCCCCCCCTTCGCAAGCTTGCGCGGATAAAGCGCCAGACCATCCCGGGGGGGCCCGCTGCTATTTCTGTGGGCAAGCGAAACACCCCCGGCAGCGCTGTCCGGCCCGCGCAGCTATTTGTAAAAGCTGCATCAAGAAGGGCCATTACGCGGCAGTGTGCCGGTCCCGGGGGGTCGCCGCAATCCCCGGAGAAGAACGAGCCCAGCACATCCCAAACGCTCCCCAACGCCCCCCCCCCCCAGCGCCCCATGTGCGACCCGCGGGCGCCGCCATTTTAGGGTCCTGGGCACCACGAGGGGAGGATGGGCGCCGCCATCTTGTGACCCCCCCAGCCACATGCGATTCATGGGGGTGGCCATTTTGTCAACCTCCGACCACGTGCGATCCATGGGGGCGGCCATTTTGTCCACCCCCCGCCGCGTGCGATTCATGGACACCACCATCTTGGTTGACAACAAAGGACCCCAGCATCGACGGCTCCACGGGGTCCGAAGAAGACGCCGCGACACTACTACCACGACTGGCTTTGGTGACACTGGACACTGGAGCGGCCCTGGACGCTCCAGACGACAACAACAACGGTGCTGGTCAACGGATACGAGACGCCATGCCTGATCGACTCCGGGAGCACTGAAACTTTTATTCACCCAGACACGGTAAGACGCTGTTTTCTGACCATCCATACAAGCACGCAAAAGATTTCCCTAGCTGCAGGATCCCATTCCGTAGAGATCAAAGGATTCTGCATCGCGAACCTAACGGTGCAAGGGAGGGAGTTTAAGAACTACAGGCTCTACGTCCTTCCCCAACTCTGCGCGCCCACATTACTGGGATTAGATTTCCAGTGTAACCTGCAGAGCCTAACATTCTGTTGCTGAGCTGCTGGGGACAAGAATCGCTTAATAAATTGTAGCGCACAATGACTTACGAGAGACGAGAAGTGATGAAGTCGATCCAGGCTTTATTAAGCGATGCTTGTCCCCAGCAGCTCAGCGACAGAATGAAGCTGCAGGGAGAAGCTCAGGTTCTTATACTCCACCTTCAGGGCGGAGCCAGAAGTCGGCAGATCCAACCAGGACCCGGGATCTGTCAGCCAATAGCATCTCGGCTTCACAGTCCCACATGACCCCTAATACATACCACCACAATCCTAAAGCGGGACAGGGACCCACTGCAATGTGGATCATACAGGCCGATCTCGCTCCTCAATGTGGATGCAAAGTTGCTGGCAAAAGTGCTCGCCACGAGGATCGAGGACTGTGTCCCAGGGGTGATCCATGAAGACCAGATGGGATTCGTAAAGGGCAGGCAATTAAACACTAACGTGCGGCGGCTCTTAAACGTGATGATGGTGCCATCGGAGGAGGGGGAGGCGGAGATAGTGGCAGCTATGGACGCGGAGAAGGCCTTTGACCGAGTAGAGTGGGAGTGCCTCTGGGAGGTGCTGCGTAGGTTTGGGTTCGGGGGAGGGTTTATCAGTTGGGTTAAGCTCCTTTACAGAGCCCCGATGGCGAGTGTAGTGATGAACCGGCGGAGGTCGGAGTACTTTCGACTGTACCGAGGGACGGGGCAGGCGTGCCCCCTGTCCCCCCTGTTGTTCGCATTGGCGATCGAACCATTGGCCATGTCATTGAGGGAGTCTAATTGTGGTGGTATGTATTAGGGGTCATGTGGGACTGTGAAGCCGTGATGCTATTGGCTGACAGATCCCGGGTCCTGGTTGGCTGGTGACCCCTGGCTCCGCCCTGAAGGCGGAGTATAAGAACCCGTGCTTCTCCCCGCAGCTCCATTCTGTTGCTGAACTGCTGGGAACAAGTCACGCTTAATAAAGCCTCATCGACTTCATCTCTACTCGTCTCTCTCGTAAGTCATTGTGCGCTACAATTTATTAAGCTTGCTTAAAGGACTATGGAGCTCAGGATCGCCCCGGAATGCCTGCGGATCAACCCCCACGCAGTGAACTCGGCAGCAGTCTTTAAACACTGGCAAGCTTGTTTCGAAGGCTACCTCCAAACGGCCCCCGGCCGGATCACAGAAGACCAGAAACTGCAGGTCCTGCACTCAAGGGTAAGCCCGGAAATTTACCCTCTCATAGAAGACGCAGAGGATTTCCCGACGGCGCTCGCAGCACTGAAGAGCATCTATGTTCGCCCCGTGAACCAGGTCTACGCACGCTACCAACTCGCAACGAGACGGCAAAGTCCCGGAGAATCGTTGGAGGAGGTCCGTACAGTCACCAGGAACTGCCACATCTGCGCAGGGTGCAAACCGCACTTTTCCAGGCCGGATAGAGCGCACCTGATCAAGGCTTCCCGCCCCTTTGAACGCCTCAGTTTGGATTTCAAAGGGCCCCTCCCCTCCACCGACCGCAACACATACTTCCTGAACGTGGTGGACGAGTACTCCCGTTTCCCCTTCGCCATCCCCTGCCCCGATATGACAGCGGCCACAGTCATCAAAGCCCTTAGCACCATATTCACACTGTTCGGTTGCCCCGCATATATCCATAGCGACAGGGGGTCCTCCTTCATTTTTAAAAAATATATATTTTATTGAAAATTTTTGGTCAACCATCACAGTACATTGTGTATCCTTTACACAATAATATAACAGTATAAATAACAATGACCTGTTTTATAAACAAAGAATAAATAATATATAACAAAAACGAAAACTAAAACTAAATGGCAACTGCCTTGTCTCAGACAAACACTCTCCAAAAATATGATTTAACAGTCCAATATACAATTATTTATAGCAACGACCTATACATATTATACATATATATTAACAACCCTGAGAGTCCTTCTGGTTCCTCCCCCCCACCCCCCCCACCCCTCTCCCCCCCACCCCCCCCCCCTCCCCCCCCCCACCCCCCCTCCCACCCACCCCCCCTTCCCCCCCCTCCCACCCACCCCCCCTTCCCCTCCCACCCCCCCTCCCCCCCACCCCCCCACCCCCCCCACCCCCCCCACCCCCACCCCCACCCCCCCCCCCCACCCCCACCTGGGCTGCTGTTGCTACCTTCTTCTTTTCCATTCCCTCTATCTTTCTGTGAGGTATTCGACGAACGGTTGCCACCGCCTGGTGAACCCTTGAGCCGATCCCCTTAGGACGAACTTAATCCGTTCCAGCTTTATAAACCCTGCCATGTCATTTATCCAGGTCTCCACCCCCGGGGGTTTGGCTTCCTTCCACATCAACAGTATCCTGCGCCGGGCTACTAGGGACGCAAAGGCCAAAACATCGGCCTCTCTCGCCTCCTGTACTCCCGGCTCTTGTGCAACCCCAAATATAGCCAACCCCCAGCTTGGTTCGACCTGGACCCCCACTACTTTTGAAAGCACCTTTGTCACCCCCACCCAGAACCCCTGTAGTGCCGGACATGGCCAGAACATGTGGGTGTGATTCGCTGGGCGTGTACAGTCCCTCCTCCGGTGCCTCCGCATTTTGCCTGTCCACCCTCAGAAGTTCTTGCAGCAACTGCTCCCGTTCCCGACTCTCCTGCTTTCCTTTATGTGCCCTTATTGATATCAGCTCCCCTCTAACCACTGCCTTCAGCGCCTCCCAGACCACTCCCACCTGGACCTCCCCATTATCATTGAGTTCCAAGTACTTTTCAATGCACCCCCTCACCCTTAGACACCCCCCCCTCATCTGCCATTAGTCCCATGTCCATTCTCCAGGGGTGGGCGCCCTTCTGTTTCCTCCCCTATCTCCAAGTCCACCCAATGTGGAGCGTGATCCGAAATGGCTATAGCCGTATACTCCGTTCCCCTCACCTTCGGGATCAACGCCCTTCCCAAAACAAAAAAGTCTATTCGCGAATAGACTTTGTGGACATAGGAGAAAAACGAAAACTCCTTACTCCTAGGTCTGCTAAATCTCCACGGGTCTACTCCTCCCATCTGCTCCATAAAATCTTTAAGCACCTTGGCTGCTGCCGCCGGCCTCCTTCCAGTCCTGGACCTCGACCTGTCCAGCCCTGGTTCCAACACCATATTGAAATCTCCCCCCATTACCAACTTTCCCACCTCGAGGTCCGGGATGCGTCCTAGCATACGCCTCATAAAATTGGCATCATCCCAGTTTGGGGCATATACGTTTACCAAAACCACCGTCTCCCCCTGTAGTTTGCCACTCACCATAACGTATCTGCCCCCGCTATCCGCCACTATTGTCTTTGCCTCAAACATTACCCGCTTCCCCACTAATATAGCCACCCCCCTGTTTTTCGCATCTAGCCCCGAATGGAACACCTGCCCCACCCAACCTTTGCGTAGTCTCACCTGGTCTATCAGTTTCAAGTGCATTTCCTGTTACATAACCACGTCTGCCTTAAGTTTCTTAAGGTGTGCGAGTACCCGTGCCCTCTTTATCGGCCCGTTCAGCCCTCTCACGTGATCAGCCGGGTTGGGGGGGCTTTTTACCCCCCCCCCTTGTCGATTAGCCATAATCTTTTTCCAGCTCCTCACCCGGTTCCCACGCAGCTGTATCCCCCCCCGGCGGTGCCCCCCCCCGCCCATCCCACCCCATGCCAGCTCCCCCTCTCCCCAGCAGCAGCAGCCCAATAATTCCCCCTCCCAACCCCCCCCCCCCCCCGCTAGATCCCCCACTAGCGTAGTTACACCCCCCATGTTGCTCCCAGAAGTCAGCAAACTCTGGCCGACCTCGGCTTCCCTCGTGACCTCGGCTCGCACCGTGCGATGCCCCCTCCTTCCTGCTTCCCTATTCCCACCATGATTATCATAGCGCGGGAACCGAGCCCGCGCTTCCCCCTTGGCCCCGCCCCCAATGGCCAACACCCCATCTCCTCCACCTCCTTTCCTCCCCCCACCACCTCCTGTGGAAGAGAGAAAAGTTACCACATCGCAGGATTAATAACATAAAACTCCTCTTTCCCCCCTTTTTACCCACCTCTTCGCCCCCCATACTCGCCCCACCACATTGTTTCAAACGTTCTTTTTTTAATAACCCGCTCATTCCAATTTTTCTTCCACGATAAAAGTCCACGCCTCATCCGCCGTCTCAAAGTAGTGGTGCCTCCCTTGATATGTGACCCACAGTCTTGCCGGTTGCAGCATTCCGAATTTTATCTTCTTTTTGTGAAGCACCACCTTGGCCCGATTAAAGCTCGCCCTCCTTCTCGCCACCTCCACACTCCAGTCTTGGTATACGCGGATCACCGCGTTCTCCCACTTACTGCTCCGAGTTTTCTTTGCCCATCTAAGGACCATCTCTCTATCCTTAAAACGGAGGAATCTCACCACTATGGCTCCAGGAATTTCTCCTGCTCTCGGTCCTCGCGCCATCACTCGGTATGCTCCCTCCACCTCCAGCGAACCCGCCGGGACCTCCGCTCCCATTAACGAGTGCAGCATCGTGCTCACATATGCCCCGACGTCCGCTCCCTCCGCACCTTCAGGAAGACCAAGAATCCTTAGGTTGTTCCTCCTCACGTTGTTCTCCAGCGCCTCCAGCCTTTCCACACATCGTTTATGGTGTGCCTCATGCATCTCCATCTTCACCACCAGGCCCTGTATGTCGTCCTGATTCTCAGCAGCCTTTGCCTTCACGACCCGAAGCTCCCGCTCCTGGGTCTTTTGCTCCTCCTTTAGCCCTTCGATCGCCTGTAATATCGGGGCCAACAGCTCCTTCTTCATTTCCTTTTTGAGTTCTTCCACGCAGCGTTTCAAAAACTCGTGTTGTTCAGGGCCCCATATTAAACTGCCACCTTCCGACGCCATCTTGGTTTTTGCTTGCCTTCCTTGCCGCTGCTCTAAAGGATCCACCGCAATCCGGC
This sequence comes from Scyliorhinus torazame, assembly GCF_047496885.1. Taxonomy (NCBI): domain Eukaryota; kingdom Metazoa; phylum Chordata; class Chondrichthyes; order Carcharhiniformes; family Scyliorhinidae; genus Scyliorhinus; species Scyliorhinus torazame. The sequence goes on along the minus strand of NC_092717.1, from coordinate 219,911,871 downwards.
CACCTTCCTCTCCTTTTTTCATCCGTATCCAGGGGAGATTCCCTTCTGGTTCACCGCACAGTACTTTTAGCCGTTAAAATTGCCGTTGGGGCTCTTATTAAGAGCCCAAAAGTCCGTTCCACCGGGAGCTGCCGAAACGTGCGACTCAGCTGGTCATCGCCGCACCCGGAGGTCCCTCGGGGGGTCCTCCTTCATGAGTGACGAGCTGCGTCAGTTCCTGCTCCGCAAGGGTATAGCCTCGAGCAGGACGACCAGCTACAACCCCCGGGGCAACGGGCAAGTAGAGAGGGAGAACGGCACGGTCTGGAAAACCATCCTACTGGCCCTACGGTCCAGGGATCTCCCAGTTTCCCGGTGGCAGGAGGTCCTCCCGGACGCTCTCCACTCCATCCGGTCGCTGCTGTGTACCACCACTAACCAAACGCCTCATGAGCGCCTCCTTGTCTTCCCCAGGAAGTCCTCCTCTGGAACGTCGCTGCCGACCTGGCTGGCGGCCCCAGGACCCATCTTGCTCCGAAAACATGTGCGGGCACACAAGTCGGACCCGTTAGTCGAGAAGGTTCACCTCATCCACGCGAACCCGCAGTACGCCTACGGCCGACAGGACACGGTCTCCCTGCGAGACCTGGTGCCCGCCGGCAACACACACACCCCCCCGACACCGATCGTCCCCTCCCTGCCACCAGCGCACCCCGCGACCGCCCCCTTCCCGGGAGGATCGGTTCTCCTCCCGTGTCCGACCAGGAGTGAAACAGAAACAAACAAAGAAACGCTCCCGGAGACGACAACGCGAGAACAAGCACCTGCACCACCACCGGGGCTGAGGCGATCGACGAGGAAGACCAGACCGCCCGCTCGACTCGTGGCATCGGTGTGACATCAAGAATGTTGTTGGGACTGTAACGAAAATGTTCTTTTCTCTTACGAATATTGTAAATAGTTCACAAACCTTGTACATAGCCCAGTGTAGGGCTAAAATTGTAAAAACATGCCCAAAATTTTCCTCCCAGGACCAGCCTTGTAAACCCCTACCACCATGCGAACCACCACCCCGCCGGGTTCATTTTTAACAAGGGGTGAATGTGGTGGTATGTATTAGGGGTCATGTGGGACTGTGAAGCCGTGATGCTATTGGCTGACAGATCCCGGGTCCTGGTGACCCCTGGCTCCGCCCTGAAGGCGGAGTATAAGAACCCGTGCTTCTCCCCGCAGCTCCATTATGTTGCTGAACTGCTGGGAACAGGTCACGCTTAATAAAGCCTCATCGACTTCATCTCTACTCGTCTCTCTCGTAAGTCATTGTGCGCTAATAAATGGAGGGGGGTGGTCCGAGGGGGAGAAGAGCATCGGGTGTCGCTATATGCGGATGACCTGTTGCTGTACGTTGCGGATCCAATGGAGGGGATGGTGGAGGTCATGCAGACTCTAAGGGAGTTTGGGGAGTTTTCGGGCTATAAGCTCAATGTAGGGAAGAGTGAGCACTTTGTATTACAGGCGGGGGACTCAGAAAGAGGGATAGGGGACCTACCGCTGAGGAGGGCGGAGGGGAGCTTTTGGTATCTGGGGATCCAGATAGCCAGGAGTTGGGGGACCCTACATAAACTGAATCTGACGAGGTTGGTGGAGCAAATGGAGGAGGATTTCAAAAGATGGGACATGTTACCGCTCTCGCTGGCGGGTAGAGTGCAGTCGGTCAAAATGGTGGTCCTTCCAAGGTTTCTGTTTGTGTTTCAGTGCCTTCCCATCGTGATCACTAAGGCCTTTTTTAAGAGAGTATGCAGGAGTATTATGGGGTTTGTGTGGGCGAATAAGACCCCGAGAGTAAGGAGAGGGTTCCTGGAACGCAGTAGGGACCGAGGAGGGTTGGCGCTGCCAAACCTGGGGAGCTACTACTGGGCAGCAAATGTGGCGATGATCCGCAAGTGGGTTATGGAGGGAGAGGGGGCGGCATGGAAGATGATGGAGGTGGTGTCCTGTAAAGGAACGAGCCTGGGGGAGTTGGTGACGGCACCGCTGCCGCTCTCGCCGTCAAAGTATACCACGAGTCCAACGCTAAGGATCTGGGGCCAGTGGAGACGGCACCGGGATGCAATGGGAGCATCGGTGTGGTCCCCGATCAGGGGTAACCACCGGTTTGTCCCAGGGAAGAGGGACGGGGGGTTCCAGAGCTGGCATCGGGCGGGGATTGGAAGAATAGGGGACCTGTTCATCGATGGGACGTTTGCAAGCCTAGGGGCACTGGAGGAGAAGTTCGAGTTACCCCCGGGAAATGCCTTTAGATATATGCAGGTGAGGGCTTTTGTGAGGCGACAGGTGAGGGAAATCCCGTTGCTCCCGGCACAAGAAGTTCAAGACAGGGTGATCTCGGGGGTATGGGTCGGGGAGGGCAAGGTGTCGGCGATATACCAGGAGATGAAAGAAGAGGGGGAAGCGCTAGTAGAGGAGCTGAAGGGTAAATGGGAGGAGGAGCTGGGGGAGGAGATTGAGGAGGGGTTATGGGCTGATGCCCTAGGTAGGGTTAATACCTTCTCCTTGTGTGCCAGGCTCAGCCTGATACAATTTAAGGTGGTTCACAGAGCGCACTTGACGGGGGCGAGGTTGAGTAGGTTCTTTGGGGTAGAGGACAGATGTGGAAGGTGCTCAGGGAGCCCGCGAACCATGTCCATTTGTTTTGGTCATGCCCGGCACTGGAGGGGTTCTGGAGAGGAGTGGCGGGAGCAATATCTCAGGTGGTGAAAGTCCGGGTCAAGCCAAGCTGGGGGCTAGCAATATTTGGAGTAGTGGACGAACCGGGAGTGCAGGAGGCGAAAGAGGCCGGCATTCTGGCCTTTGCGTCCCTAGTAGCCCGGCGAAGGATCTTGCTAATGTGGAAGGAGGCGAAGCCCCCCAGCGTGGAGGCCTGGATAAACGACATGGCTGGGTTCATAAAGTTGGAGAGGACTAAGTTCGCCTTGAGAGGGTCTGCGCAGGGGTTCTACAGGCGGTGGCAACTGTTCCTAGACTATCTCGCGGAGCGTTAGAGGAAGGTCGGTCAGCAGCAGCAACCTTGGGGGGGGTGGGGACGTCCTGGGGGGGGGGGGGGGGGGGGGGGCAGGGACTGCCTGGGAGGGTGGATGAGCAAGAGATAACATGAAGGGTTGGGGAAACTAGCACGTACGGGAGAGGGCCAGTGTACAAAGCTGTGTAAATATATCATTTTGCCATGTATATATCTTGCTCTGCGCAATTTCTCGTTGTTTGTTTGTTTTTTTTGTTATGGGGGGGGAGGGGGGGGTTATTGTTTGTAAGGGAGAAAAATTGTGTTAAAGAAAAACTTTAATAAATATATATATTTTTTTAAAACAAATGCCCCTGGTGAGTTTGGGTTTCCCACCTGTGTGATTCACATTCCCATTGGATCTGTAAAAAAACGGGGACAGGATTTCAGGTTCCAGGAGCCCCCTGCCATCTTTAAAGGCTTCATGTGTTGGCTTAACTCCACAGATCTGGCAGACGGGACCCAGATGCAGAAGTCCCACTGCCATTTCCAACAAAGCACATTTTTTCTGGGAGGGGAAAGGGGGCAGGCTGTGAATCACACAAAAGGAAAACTGTACGTAGCAGGGACATTTGAACTTTGTTCTAAGTTGCCATTCGCCCACCCCCGTGGCCGCTTAGGATCTGCTTCTGGATTCAGCAGGCCCGGTTCCATCACCCGCTCACCTCCCTGGAGTGCAAATTGTGCCTAACCAAGCCCTTAAAACCAAGGTGGGTTAGCGGAGTTGGGAAATGTTCTGACTCAAGCTAACAGCCCCGGTAGTGAAAATGTGGCCCATATGTCTACCTCCAATAATAACCTAAGCTCAAGGGGGAGGGGGGGGGAGAGGGGGAAGGGGAGAGGAGGGGAGGGGGGAAGGGGGAGGGGGAGAGGGAGGGGAGGGGGAGGAGCGGGAGGGGAGGGGGGAGCGGGGGGAGGGGGAGGGGGGATGGGGAGGGGAGGAGAGGGGGTGAGGGGGGGAAGGGGGAGCAGGGGAGGGGGAGAGGGAGAGGGGGGGAAACTGGTTCTGTTTTTACTCTTGTTTTTAGTTTCATTTTAGTGTTCTGCTCTGGGCTTTGAGGAAAGAGGTTGTGGCTCCAAGATGGACTTCTGAAAGTTTCTCTCCCAAGGACTTTGTGAATCAGTCTGTAAGCCACTAAGTGTTAACTTCATTCATAAGTGGCATTTGACCTGTATGTGGATTTTGCTTAATTGACTCTTTAGAAGTAGATGCGAAAGTAAGGTGAAAGACCTATTTTTTTCATAGAACTGTTCAACAGTTGGTTGAAAAGATGTTCTTCTCTTTGAACGTCAATGGGATTAATCCTGTGTTAATAATACAATTTGGTTTCTTACAAAAAAATCTCTATTTGTCAGTGGAATCTTTCCTCAGGCTGAAGTGTCCTTTCCTCACGGTTTATAAATTGAAAGATTGTTGGGGTTTCTCGTCCGGTTTCCTGATATAAAGTAGGGGTCTGCTCGGGTACTGTAACAATGGGCTCTGAAACACTGAGGCAATTATGAGCACGTGGAGTTCGAGAGTTATGCTTTATAACTTCATTTGCTGGTCAGGAGACCTTCTCTGAACACTGGAGAAGATTCTCAGCGACTGGTGATTGGCAAAACACACCGCAGTCCGTACAAGCAGGCTGAGTACTCAGCCCGTCCCCAATCTGAATCACTCGTGGCATTCCTACCTGCAGAATAAAACCTTGCTGGTGATAGCACTGTCACTTTGAGGAGGTACCGGACAATCCACCTTATTAGCCAAACTATACCCTTTCAAGCGGGGTTGCGGGGATGGGGCGGGGGCACGGGCCTAGGTAGAGTGCTCTTTCAGAGGGTTGGTGCAGACTCGATGTGCCAAATGGCCTCCTTCTGCTCTGGAAGAATTCTATGATTCTCCAGAATGGCAGACATTCACTTTACAACACTGAAATCAAGACTGCCCTTGGAAGAGCTGCTGCAACTTAAAACTATTCAGTGGCTGGACAAATTGCTTCTCTGTTATCTGAACGGTAAGCTCCATTTCAATTGGAGAGCCGAATAATTAACTAACTCAGGGCCAGACACTCAGGGAGTGATGCCTTTGTAACAAGAATGTAACATTGTAACATTCAGCTGCACAGCAAGTCATTGGAACAGCGGCATCTTTACCCTGTAAAGAGGAGCCCAGATCGAGACTGATCGTTAGTCACACTCTCTCTGATCACATAAACTGATGTGTGATTGATGAAAGAAATGACAGAACACTGAGGATGACCCGATGGAAGTCTTTAAAATGATGGAGGGGTTTTGAAAGGATAGACGCTTTTCCACTTGTGGGGAAGTCCAAAACAAGATATTATATATAAGGTAGTCACGAATTGACCCACAAGGGAGTTCTGGAACCACTTGTCTCCCCAGAGAGTGATTAAAATGTGAAACTCACTACCACAAAGAGTAGTTGAGATGAGTTTCAAAGGTGCATTTAAGCAGAAGTGAGGTAAGTACTTGAGGGAGAAAGGAATGGAAGGATATGCTGCATGGATTAACACCAGTTAAGTGGGAGCAGGCTAGTGTGAAGCATGAACATCAGCCTAGACAAACAGGGTGAATGGCCTCTTTCTGTGCTGTAATTATTATGTAAATGAAAAACACAAATGATGGAATTGGTGGGAGGCGGGGCTCTCCAAAGGTTTCTACATCGAGTCAGGCATGATCTTAATGGACAGATGCTCTTGCTGAATATCTATGTGATTAATTTGACACCAAAGTACTTGGTGGCATACACAGCAGACAAAGAAAATGGGGTCCTGTTCCCCAGCCATCCCAACAATTGCAAGCGTAGTTCCACAAGTCCAGCATCTGACCAGCACCTCAGAAAATAATCTTTATTAGTGTCACAAGTAGGCTTACATTAACACTGCAATGAAGTTACTGTGAAAACCCCCTAGTCGCCACATTCCGGCGCCTGTTCGGGTACACTGAGGGAGGATTCAGAATGTCCAATTCACCTAACAAGTACGTCTTTCGGGACTTGTGGGAGGAAACTGGAGCAGCCGGTGGAAACCCACGCAGACACGAGGAGAACGTGCAGAATCCGCACAGACAGTGACCCAAGCCGGGAATCGAACCTGGGGCCCTGAAGCCAAAGATGTGCAGGTTAGGTGGATTGGCCATGATAGATTGCCCTTAGTGTCCAAAATTGCCTTTAATGTTGGGTGGGGTTACTGGGTTATGGGGATAGGGTGGAGGTGTTGACCTTGGGTAGGGTGCTCTTTCCAAGAGCCGGCGCAGACTCGATGGGCCGAATGGCCTCCTTCTGCACTGTAAATTCTATGATAGTCTATGAAGCTGTGAAGCAACAGTGCTAACCACTGTGCTACCTTGCCATTCTTCAGATGTAAGGCTCTACAGTGAATATCAATTGATGCGTCAACTGTAGCAGCCCATCCCCTCATCCACCCACACAAACCCCCACCCCTCACTCACCCACACCAACCCCTCACCCACCCCACCCACACCAACCCCTTGGCCCAGCATGGATCAGGCATTTTTGTGCATACCCGAGATGTAGGGGTCACGTCGAACTCTTGTGGTCAAATGTAAGCATTGTGCTGACCAAAGGAAAGGGATAAATGTGAGAAGAATAGAAAACAGATTCCTAGGTAGCAACTAGCCTCAGTGGGGTCAGTCAGTAAACATGGAGAGACGGAGCTACCTAATGGACTGTCACAAAGGACCTAATGTTCTTCCAATCACTATTCTACTATGTAGGGGCAGTGATACAGAGACTGATGTACTCATGTGACCCTCACAGATTGCAGTAAAGGTACTCACCGTGTACAATACAGCCTGAAGCTAGCTTAAGTCCCTGTCATTTTCTATTCATAATTTTCTCCTTTGGCCTTTTGTCTTTAGTAATACCAAAATGTAAAAGTTTGCAGTGATACTCCGATTAGACCTAAGACACTGCAATAAATAAAAAATTGGAAATCCATTCTATTAAATCTCTGCATTATTAATTGTTTTGTAACAGTTACTAGGAGGCAGTGCTTTGAGTATTCTCAAGTTCATGTTTGCATTCTGCTGCTCAACACACCCCGAACAATAATCACAATGTCAGACTGCCTCAATGCTCAAGATTAAAACTATTATTTTGTATCGAAAGTATTTTTTTTCAAACATCTATCACCATCATTTCTGGATGTAATTTCTGAATGCTTACAAGTTCTTATTTAACAAACGACTTATTCATTCTCTCACACAGAGGCAGCTCGTGAATTGCTTCAAATTGCTTTTACTCAGTTTTTATATTAAAATCAATGGCTTTTGGATTTTTTTCCCCCCCTCGCAGATTGCTGAGAGATGCAAATGTCATGAAAATTTCATTCATTCATTACTTTGGCCTTCAAGTGTTTTACTATTTATCCTCCTTCTTAAATGCAATTTGCTGTGCCCTTTTCCAGCACCCATTAAAATTCATGTAATGACAGGGTGCCTTTTAAAGTAATGACAGTGAAGCGGGGCAGCATGGAGATAAGGAATGCCGATGGCCGAGTGAGCATGTGCACCATCTGTTGTGACACTGAAGCATATACATGGCAGGGTCAATGCTCAGTCTGTGCTGATCTGATGGTTGCACTGCAGTAAGCTTCAGTGTGACTTGGTTATTAAGTGGAGTTTCTTCGGCAACAGCCCTGGCTCAACGGGTAGCACTCTTGTTGCTTCTGCTAGAAGCGTGCGGGTTCAAGACCCCAAACCTTGGTGGGCAATCAGTGGCGTGTGCATCTTGCAGGCTGCGACGATGGTGTTCAATGTCCATCCACCCAGACCCCACAGTCCACGTCCTGGCCACACCCGGAGAGGCCCACTAATGCTATGCCAACGGTGTTTATGTACGTGCGGATAGAACAGTTTGACGCCACTGTTGAGGCACCGGAGCATGGCATTCTGGCATGCGCCCTGCGCCGGCCATGATTTTGGCCTCACAACCAAATCTCCGCCCAATCGCCTTTCCCAATTTTGGTGCCGGCCGACAGAGAATCCCGCTGCTGATAGTCACCGATAACCACACAGGGAATGGCAACCTCCAGAACGTCCGAGGTATTGATTGATGTTGATTGAATATTCAGGTTGCTAATTGGTTGTTAATGTTATATTGTTTATTTTGTCAAGGACCTTGGATTTAAAGGGGGAGGAAATGCTGTGTATCCACAGTGTTTTTAGAGCTTCCTCACAAGCAGCCTTGTAGCTGAAGAGGGGCACTCTAAGAGAAAGATTGTGTGATGTCAGTGGCCAATTGTGCGGGCAAATGGGCTGTTTGACAGCGTAGCCTTTAGTGTTAACATCTTCTAAATGAAGCTCTATATTTTGGGTGAACCTCCGAGGCCTAAAGCCTAAATCTTGAGTCGACCACAGGAGGACACAAAAAGGTTTAGGCAGGCTAAGTGAGTGGGCAAGAATAAGGCAGATGAAATATAATGTGAAGCTATCCACTTTGGCAGGGAAAATAGAAAAGCAGAATATCTTTAAATGGTGAGAGATTGGGAAATGTTGATATTCAGAGGGATCTGGGTGACTTTATACCTGAATCACCGAACGTTAACACGCAAGTTCAGAAAGCTGCTAAGAAAGAAAACGGTATGTTAGCCTTTCCAAATGCAAGCCTCCGTTTCCTTATGAAAAAGGGTTTGTAGTATGAGTAATGAAGCCGTACTGCAAGTGTGCTGGGCCTTGAGAGACCTGAAGTATTGTGTACAGTTTGGATCTTCTTTCCTAAGGAAGGATATACCTGCCCTAGAAGGAGCGTAACAAAGATCCACTGGATTTACTTCTGAGATATGGGGATTGTCTTCGAAGAAGGGATTCAGTGGGCCAGCTGTAAATTCCCTCGTGTTTAGGAAAATGAGAACTGATCTCATCAGAATATATAAAATTCTGAAGTAGCTTGGCAGAGTTTATTGTAGGTAGGATGTTTCCCTTGGCTGGGGAGCCTCGAACTGGAGATCACAGTCTCAGAATAAGGGGTTAGCCATTTAGGAGGAGATGAAGAGACATCTGCCCACTCAACTTTGGAAATCTCTACACCAGAAAGCCATGACTGCTCAGTTGTTGAGTAAATTCAGGATGCGAGATGAACAGGTTTCTGGAGGAAACTGAGGGACATGGGGATAGTGTGAAATGGTATATCCCATAAAGCCAGTTAGATATAACACTTGGGGCAAAGAGAATCAAAGGTTATGAGGGAAAGCAGGATTAGGCTATTGAATTGAATGATCAGCCATGGCTTGGAGGACCAAATGACCTCCTCCTGCTCCTATTTTTAATGTTTCTATCTATGTATCTGTGGTAGAAGAACAGTTGAAATCAGGGTTGGTAACAAACCTAATTGAACATGAATTCCCTCTTTAAAAATTGGCTGCTGATTTTGGTGACCCCCCCCCCCACCACCCGTCCCTCCCTCCCCATCCCGTATTATAGGGGTGGGTGGGAAAGTAATGAAATGGGCACCCACCCTACTTTACATGAACCCCCCACCCCACCCCCCCCCCACCCCCACCCCAAATCACATGGGTGGGGGCACGTAAAATGCAGCCCAATATTAGGAAAAACAGCAAGGCTCCCTTCTCCTTTGTTCTTCTACCTACTCAGCTTTTACCAGCCTTTCATATGCCTTTTAGCTTCTCCACAGTAAACCACAGTGTGCTTTTTGTTCAATCATCCTCCGCAGTGCTAGTCGCTTTAATGAACATCTTGTCTTTGTGTTTCCCAGAGGGTGAAACCGCAAAGCAATCTCAGGTAATTTAAAACCAAAGTCTGATGACTTCTCCATCCACTGTCTGCTCAAACGCAAAATCTTTCCGCTATATCCATTTGGGAAATGCGGGATCTTTTCAGTCAAATCCTACAAGGCCAGTTACATTCAAAGCTTCTGCCGGATTGATTGTGTCAATATTAGTTGTCAGCATTTGCACTTTCAGATAGATTGAAAAAGTCAGTCTCAATATCATTACTAATCTGAAAGCAGAACGCTCTGACTGATTGTGATAAATAAATGCTTGAAGCCTGATTTCCATGGTTAATCTTTTTCCATTTATTCAATCACATTTCCAGCTGTTTCATCGCATGCTCACAACTTGCCAACACCACAAAGGCTCAGGGAAGGGATAAGCCAGACTTTGTTCTTTTTTAAGCCTCTCGTCTGTAGGTCATCCCTCCATAGTTTGGAAATAATGACCGGCTTTCAAATCTTGTTTGTTGGACTCGCAAGATAAGGGGCGCGATTCTCCGCTCCCGCGTGAACGCCGTCGAGGTTCACGACGGCGCGAAACGGCCCTGATCTCGACCGATTCAGGGCCCGAAAATGGGCTAGGATCGGGGCAGTGAGAAACTCGGGGGGGCATGTCGCGAAAGCAGCATCGTCAGCACGGGCCGGGCATAAAAGCGGCGCCACGTCATCCGCCGTGTAACTGGCATCACCCGCACATGCGCGGGTTGGCCGGCGCCAACCTGCGCATGCGTGGCTGCCGTCCTCCCCGAGGCCGCCCCGCAAGAAGATGTCGGATGGATCTTGCGGGGCGTGGAGGAAAGGAGGTCCTCCTTCAGAGAGGCCAGCCCGCCGATCGGTGGGCACCGATCGTGGGCCAGACCCCTTTTGAGTCTGACCCCGGTGAAAGAACCCCTATCGCCCCCCCACAGGCCGCCCCCCCCCCCCCCCCCAGCGTTCCCGCGCTGTTCCCGCCAGCAGCGACCAGGTGTGGATGGCGCCGGCGGGAAGCTGTCGTTTTGGGCAGGCTGCTCGGCCCATCCGGGCCAGAGAATAGCGGGTGGAGCGGAGAATCGCCATTTTGGGTGTCCCGGGCGATTCTCCGGCCTGCTCCGCGCAGAACTCGATGGGGCCATTGTTGCCGCTTGGGTGAATCGCGGGAGGGCATCGGACCGGAGTCGCGGAGAAAAATGGCGCGCCAGGCGATTCTCCCAACCGGCGCGGGAGCGGAGAATCGCGCCCAAGGTTCTGCTGACTCTAGAAACAATGCAAACTGCAAAAGAAGAGAAGGTTCTCTGAAAAAATGTTAACTTTGTTGTCACTCAAACACCGACTGATTATGGGGGGCGACTTTAACTGCGTGCTGGACCCACTGACCGACCGATCAAACCCCAGAATGGGGAAAAAGTCTGGCATGGTTAGGGAGCTGGGGGCCTTTATGGACAGATGGGGGCGGTGGAACCATGGAGGTTCCTGCACCCGGGAGAAAAGGAGTTCTCATTCCTTTTGCAGGTGCACACGATATATACCTGTATCGACTTCTTTGTAGTGGAGAAATCGGTGCTTCCAGGGATCACGGGAATGGACTACTCCGCGATCGTTATCTCCGACCACGCTCCACATTATATGAATGTGAGGTTGGAGACAGGCCGGGCCCAGCGCCCCCCCGTGGAGGCTGGACACGGACCTCCTGGCCGACAAGGCTTTCTGCCAAAAAATATCGCGGGCCATAGGCGATTACGTGAGTAACAACCAAAACAGGGAAGTCTCACCCTCCACGTTTTAGGAGGCATTGAAGACCGTGATCAGAGGAGAGATCATAGCCTACAAGGCAAGCAGAGATAGGGAAGAGAGGGTGGCCAGGCAACAGCTAGTCGACTCCATTCTGGAGGTCGATAGAAAATACTCCGAGGCCCCGACCGTAAGGCTTCTGGCGGAGAGGAAAAAGCTGCAAATGGACTTTAACCTGCTATCCACTAGGAAAGCAGTTTACCAACTCCGCCAGACATGGGGGAACCTTCTACAAACATGGAGACAAGGCTGGCCGCCTATTGGCTCACCAGCTGAGAATGCAGGCAGCCACGAGGAGAAAAAACGCAGGTTATGGATAGCAGAGGCAGACTGGTAACAGAGCCAAAGGAGGTCAATAGGGCATTTGAGACTTTCTACTGGGGACTGTACACCTCCGAGCCCCCCAACAGGGATGCGGGAATGAAACAGTTCCTAGACAGACTGGAACTACCAGTGGTGGGGGAAGACAGACGGGGGTAGCTGGAATCATCAACAGACCTGGCCTTCCTCTTAATATGAAGCCCGACATTGAGTGCCGGCTGGCTATTCAACAACAGAAAGCATCACAGCTAAAGACCTTCTGAACTCATCTGACTATCTTCTAGCAATGGTCACCAGATTGTGACGAGGAGCGGGCATAAGACCTCAAGACATAGAAGCAGAATTAGGCCATTTGGCTCATTAGGTCTGCTCCGTCATTCGATCATGACTGTTACGTTTCTCATCCCCATTTTCCTGCCTTCTCCCCGTAACCCCTGATCCCCTTATTAATCAAGAACCTATCTATCTCTGTCTTAAAGACACTCAGTAACTTGGCCTCCACAGCCTTCTGCGGCAAAGAATTCCACAGATTCACCATCCTCTGGCTGAAGAAATTCCTCCTCATCTCTGTTTTAAAGGATCGTCCCTTCAGTCTGAGGCTGTGCCCTTGGGTTCTAGTCTTTCCTATTAGTGGTGACATCTTTTCCATGTCCACTCTATCGAGGCCTCTGAGTATTCTGTAAGTTGCAATGAGATCCCCCCCCCCCCTCCCCACCACCCCCTATCCTTCTAAACTCTATAGAGTACAGACTCAGAGTCCTCAACCGCTCCTCATATCACAAGTCCTTCATTCTTCTAGACCTCCTCTGGACCCCCTCCAAGGCCGGCACATCCTTCCTTAGATATGGTGCCCAAAACTACTCCCGATATTCCAAATGAGAGAATGAAAGATGAGTCATAGCCACAGAAACCAAGGGAACAGAGTGGTAATAGCCACAGAAACCAAGGGAACAGAGTGCCAATAGCCACAGTAACCAAGGGAACAGAGTGGTAATAGCCACAGAAACCAAGGGGAAAGAGTGCTAATGGTAGTCCCCAGAGAGAGCAAAAAGTGTGAAAGGCCAAACAGCAGAGAAACTAACATCAGAGGGTAAACTGTGACAGATGCAGATGTGGGAGAGGGGAAGCAAAAGGGAGAAAAGATAAGGAAAGGGGGGAAAAGATAGGGGAGGGGGAAATATATATCAAGAAAGACAAGAAAGAAAGAAATGGTAAAGAACAGTAAAAATGAAATGGGATGAAAACAAAGGGGCCAAGGTGGTGTAGAGTTAATCATCTGAAGTTGTTGAATTCGATATAGTGTGCCGAACTGTTTGCGTTGCGCTTCACTGGAACATTGCAGCAGGCCAAGGACAGACATGTGGGCATGGGAGTAGGGTCTTGTGTTAAAATGGCAAGCAACGGGAAGGTCAGGGTCCTGAATGCACACAGACCGAAGGTGCTCAGCAAAGCGATCACCCAGTCTGCGTTTGGTCTCTCCGATATAGAGGAGACCACATTGGAAGCAGCGAATGCAACAGACCAAATTGGAAGAGATGCAAGTGAGACGCTGCTTAACCTGGAATGAGTGTTTTGGGCCTGGGATATTAAGCATGGAAGAGGTAAAGGGGCAGGTGTTACACCTTCTGCGATTGCATGGGAAGGTGCCTTGGGTGATGGGAGAGGTATTGGGTATGGTGGAGGAATGGACTAGATTATCTCGGGGGGAAGGGTCTCTGCGGAATGCTGACAGAGGGAGTGAAGGGAAGATGTGTTTGGTGGTGGCATCACACGGGATGGAATTCACCAGGATGTTGCCTGAGCTGCAGAGTTTCAGCTATGAAGAGAGGCTTGTTAGGGTGGGGTTGCTTTCCTCAGAGCAGAGAAAGCTGAGGGGGGAACCAGATCAAGTTGCACAAAATTATGAGGGACATAAATAGGATAGTTAGGGAGAAAACTTTCCCCTTAGCAGAGGGGTCAATGACCAGGAGGCACTGATTGAAGTTAAGGAGCAGGAGATTTCGAGGGGATTTGAGGAAAGATTTCTTTCACCCAGAGAGTTGTGGGAATCTGGAACTCCGTGCCTGAAAGGGTGGTAGGGGTGAGAACCCACACAATGTTCAAGAAGGACTTAGATGAGAAATTGAAATGGCATACCATACAGGCTATGGACCAAGTGCTGGAAAATGGAATTCAAATAGAGAGGTGCTTGCTGGCCAGCCCAGGCACAATGGGCTGAGGGGCCTCTTTCTGTGCTGTAAAAGTCTAGGACAGTGGACACCGCTCATGGTGGGGTTGTTCAGCCTAGGAAGCTACTGGCCATCTGATTGGCTGGCAGAACTCTGAATTAGCACCTCCTCTCCGATGGGGGCAGGAGTCCTGCCTCGAGCCCAGTGGTAACTGCTGGTCCTGAACAAGTTAAGGTGGACTAACGCCTGACCTTTCTACCAGGCAGGAGCCACTGCCCCCGTGTAAAATTCCAGCAAGTAGGCTTGTTAACAAAATTGAAGTCCATGGAATAAAAGGGTCAGGAGCAGCATTGTGCTAAACTGGCTAAGGGATAGTAAGCAGAGAATTATCCTGATAAAAGCACATTACTGTGAATGCTGGAATCTGAAACAAAACAAGAAAATGCTGGACAATCTCAACAGGCCTGACAGCATCCGAGTAGAGAGGACGGAGCGAACGTTTCGGGCCTGGATGACACTTTGTCGAAGCTCGAGAGAGTAGCAGTAGAGCATTGTCCCGAATGGCTGTGCCTCAGATTGGAGGGAGATGTGCAATGATGTTTCACGCTAAGAACATCGACATATCTGAATGAATTGGGCCTGGGTGCATCGGGTAAAATTTCAAAATTAGTAGATGACAAGAAAGTTGGAAGTGTAGTAAACAGTGAGAAAGAAACTGATAGGCTTCAACCTTTTTTGGAATGGGGAGCTGGTTCACATGACGCAATCCAATCGATGAAGCACATGGACCTAAAGCTTCAATACCCTAAAAATAAAAATAAAGCCCCTGCCCACATGCGACAAATCCATTCCAGCCACACACTAACAATTCTAAATTCTCCTCACTTCCGACAAAGCGCATGCCACCATTCAGCAGCTCGCTTTTCCTGACCCAGCATGCTGTGCCGCACGGAACTCGTTTCCTTTTCTAAAAGGGCCGCGGGAATGACTCAGGGATTTTTTCCCCTCCATTTAGACCAGAAGACCAGAAGACACAGGAGCAGAATTAGGTCACTCGGCCCATCGGGTCTGCTCCACCATTCACTCATGGTTGATATTTTCCCATCCCCATTCTCCTGCCTTCTCCCCATAACCCCTGATCCCCTTATCTGGTGGGCTTTGAGAAGCTCGGCCTCAAAACTCTGCTTTGTCCATTCGAGGATCCTCATTTCCCCACCACTGCCCCCCCCCCCCCCCCCCCCACCCCCACCCCCACCGCACTATCACCATATTGATGACCAATAAGTAAAACATGGAAAACTATAGAAATGAGCTATATATCCAATTTTTAAAAATAGCGAATAGCCAGAATGTGGAACTAGCCACCAGAAGCAGTGTATGAGGTGACAAGCATAATGTATTTAAAGATTAGTTAGATCAACACAAGAGGGAAGCAGAAATAAGATTTGTTGGCGGGGTTAGGGGAGGACATGTGGAAAGAGGCTTCGCTGGAGCAGAAACACTGGCATGGACCTACGAACATACGAATTAGGAAAAGGGGTTGGCTTCTCGGCCCCTCACTTATTGGCCTGCTTGGCCTGTTTCTGTACTGAGAATATTATGTCATAAAATAATTAAGCTTAGTTCTCACTTTGAAAGGTGCACAAAATGTTCTTTGTCATCCTCCTGAACAGTTCTCCATGGTAACCTGCAGCAGTGTTCTGCTCACCAGCAGAGCTGTTAGATTTTGATTGGGAAAGTTATGAAATGAAGTATCAGGCAGCATTTGCAGCATAGGCTTCAAACGCCAAATGCGATCAAACTGGTTTGCATTGCTGGTGATGATGGCTTGAACTTCCTGCATCCCGAGAATCAGATTTGTGTCCTGTAGTCATCTGGGATGGCCACTTACAATAAGGAACATGGACGATCGCAAAGCATAACGGGAAAAATGGACAATGCAAGGTTCAGGCAGGCTCAGAGCCTGAATGTATATATGTGATCAAAGAATCCAGACAGTATCAAAACCCCCAACCGATTAGCATTTTGATGGTCCATCTCCGTCAGACAAAGAACTGATACTTGAGTAACCGATACAATCCCAGACATTTCGGCGCCACTCCCTGTACTCAGGAAGCGTAAACAACAGGGTCAATGACCGCTTCGGGCACGCCCAGCCATCAAGGCACCCGCCCCTTTATTGGTTCAAATTGAACACAGTGATCAAGAATTACCCAATTAGTGGGGTCCAAACTGTAGGACCGCCTAAAAGAGCTCGAAAACCTCCAAGGATAAAGATAGAGACCACCATGTGTTCGGCCTCGCTTGGACCTGGCGCTTCGGCAACGTCTACCTCCAATTGCAGCACCACCAGAAGCAAGTTCAAGTTCAACGCCCGCTACCAGGCGGATGAGCCCAGCTGAGCAGCAGTCACTTCTACAGATCCGATAGACCAAGATTCGAACAATGGCCACTGTTCCTCTGACCTAAGCCGGGTGCCTGAAGTTAAGTACAGGTTGTCATAGTTGATAGGTGTAGTTTAACTAGTAGTGTCTATGTTGCATGATTAATTGTGTGTGTAAATAAAGTACCCTTGATCTTGAACTAACTAACTGGTGTTTGGGTCTTTGATCGATATCCGGTTGAACCTTGTGGTGGTATCATTTGATACCTGGCGACTCTGAGCAATATAATATTGATACCCAAAGAAAGAAGGGCAACCTCATTGATTGCCAAATTTATAGTCGGTAAAAAAGGCAACAGTCCCTCGCAACATTTCTAGTTTGGGGGAGAATTTTTTTAAAAACAAATGTCAAATCTCAAATCAATTTGAGGAATGAACAAAAAACCAACAGGTTCATGACTAACAGTACCCAGATGAACAGATGCAATTTCATTTCCAAGCAGCAGACAATTCTGATATCTGTCCGTGAAATAAATGCAACCCAAATGTAGCTGATTTCTGTTTCTTAGATCCCATCCGCCTCCGTGAGCAGTTTAATAGACCTGGCAGATACCATTTTCAAGTCAGTAACAATGTGCATATATACATTAGCACCGAGCTTACCTAAAACCTTCTGAGCGGGTCACGCTGCACAACAATCTGAGCCTTTCTCAGCATTTTCTCTATTTATTCCTCATCTAAAATGGCTTTTTCCAAGGTAAATGTGGAAGCAGACAGTTGGCTCATGTGGGATTGGGGATTGGATATTAGAGAGAAATAGTTTCAAGAAGCAAAGACTTTATAAGAATAAGAGGCGACTATAATAATATAAATCTTTATCGCCACAAATAGGCTTATATTGCAATGAAGTTACTGTGAAAAGCCCCTAGTCGCCACATTCCGGCGCCTATTTGGATACACAGAGGGAGAATTCAGAATATCCAAATTACGTCTTTCAGGACTTGTGGGATGAAACCGGAGCACCCGGAGGAAATCCACGCAGACACGGGAGAACATGCAGACTCCTCACAGACAGTGACCCAAGCCGGGAATCGAACTTGGGATCCCGGCACTGTAAAGCCACAGTGCTACCGTGCTGCCCAAAATTAAAATTCCACCATCTGCCATGGTGGGATTCAAACCCAGTTCCCCAGCGCATTATCCTAGGTTTCTGGATTACTAGTCCAGTGACAATACCACTATGCCACTGTCTGACTTGATCAAAACCTTTAAGATCCAGAGGAGTATTAGCGGGGTGGAAGTGAAGAGGATCTTTCCTCTTGTCAGAGAATCTAGGGAGTCACTGTTTCAAAATAAAGGGTCGCTCATTTAAGATGGAGACGAGGAGACATTCTTTCTCTCAGAGGGTCATGAGTCTCTGGAACTCTCTTCCTCAAAAGGCAGTGGAAGCAGAGGGCGCAATTCTCCCATTGGGAGACGAAGTCCCAATGCCGGAGTGAAAAGCGGAGTGTTTCACTCCGGCGTCGGAGGCCGCTCCCAGCCCCTTATTCCCCCGCCCCCGGGGGGCTAGGAGCGTCGCCGCGTCATTTATGCGCGCCGGGCATTGGCGCCGCGTAAAAGCGGTGCCGTGTAAATGTCGCGGCCTGCGCCGCGTAAATGACGTAACCCGCGCATGCGCGGTTGCCGTCATCCCCGCGGCCACCCCGCAAGAAGATGTCGGATGGATCTTGCGGGGCGGCGTGGGAAAGGGGGTCCTCCTTCAGAGAGGCCGGCCCGCCGATCGGTGGGCACCGATCGCGGGTCAGACCCCTTTTGAGGCCCCCCCCTGGTGCAGGAACCCCCTTCCCACCCCACTGCCCAGCCCCCCCCCCCAGTGTTCCCGCACTGTTCCCGCCGGCAGCGACCAGGTGTGGCTGGCGCCGGTGGGAACCTGTGGTGTTGGGCAGGCCACTCGGCCTGCAAACGGCGAGCGGCGATTCTCCCAGCAGCCAGCCGTGATTCTCGCCGCGCCGGTTTGGGGGGGGAGGGGGTAGGAGAATCGCGTGCGAGTGCCGGGACGGCGCGGCGGGACTCGCGGGGTGCCCCGCCGATTCTCCCACCCGGCGTGGGGGTGGGGGGGGGGGGGGGGGGGTGGGGGGGGGGATTTCTGCCCAGAGTCTTTGAATATGTTTAAGCCAGGGCTGGATAGATTATTGATTAACAAGGGGGCGAAAGGTTATCGGGTTAAGCAGGAATGTGGGGTTGAGGTTACAACCATAATAGAACAATAGAACATTACAGCGCAGTACAGGCCCTTCGGCCCTCGATGTTGCGCCGACCTTTGAAACCAATCTAAAGCCCATCTACACTATTCCATTATCATCCAAATGTTTATCCAATGGCCATTTGAATGCCCTTAATGTTGGCGAGTCCACTACTGTTGCAGGCAGGGCATGCCATGCCCAACTACTCTCTGAGTAAAGAACCTACCTCTGACATCTGTCCTGTATCTATCTCTCCTCAATTTAAAGCTATGTCCCCTCGTGCTAGCCATCACCATCCAAGGAAAATGGCTCTCACTGTCCACCCTATCTAATCCTCTGATCATCTTGTATGCCTCTATTAAGTCACCTCTTAACCTTCTTCTCTCTAACGAAAACAGCCTCAAGTCCCTCAGCCTTTCCTCATAAGATCTTCCCTCCATACCAGGCAACATCCTGGTAAATCTCCTCTGCACCCGTTCCAGTGCTTCCACATCCTTCCTATAATGCGGCGAACAGAACTGCACGCAATGCTCCAAATGCGGCCGCACCAGAGTTTTGTACAGCTGCAACATGACCTCATGGCTCCGAAACTCAATCCCTCTACCAATAAAAGCTAACACACCGTATGCCTTCTTAACAACCCTCTCAACCTGGGTGGCAACTTTCAGGGATCTATGTACATGGACACCGAGATCTCTCTGCTCATCCACACTACCAAGAATCTTACCATTAGCCCAGTGCTCTGTATTCCTGTTACTCCTTCCAAAATGAATCACCCCACACTTTTCTGCATTAAACTCCATTTGCCACCTCTCAGCCCAGCTCTGCAGCTTATCTATGTCCCTCTGTAACCTGCAACATCCTTCCACACTGTCCACAACTCCACCGACTTTAGTGTCATCCGCAAATGTACTCGCCCATCCTTCTACGCCCTCCTCCAGGTCATTTATAAAAATAACAACCAGCAGTGGCCCCAAAACAGGTCCTTGTGGTACACCACCTGAACTCCAGGCTGAACATTTCCCATCAACCACCACCCTCTGTCTTACAGCTAGCCAATTTCTGATCCAATCCGCTAAATCACCCTCAATCCCCAGCCTCCGTATTTTCTGCAGCAGCCTACAATGGGGAACCTTATCAAACGCTTTACTGAAATCCATATACATCACATCAACTGCTCTACCCTCATCCACCTGTTTGGTCACCTTCTCAATGAACTCAATAAGGTTTGTGAGGCACGACCTACCCTTCACAAAACCGTGTTGACTATCCCGAATCAAACTATTCCTTTCTAGATGATTATAAATCCTATCCCTTATAATCCTTTCCAAGACTTTGCCCACAACAGAAGGCAGGCTCACTGGTCTATAGTTACCGGGGTTATCTCTACTCCCCTTCTTGAACAAGGGGACAACATTTGCTATCCTCCAGTCTTCTGGCACTATTCCTGTAGACAAAGACGACATAAAGATCAAAGCCAAAGGTGCTTCAATCTCCTCCCTAGCTTCCCAGAGAATCCTAGGATAAATCCCATCCGGCCCAGGGGACTTATCTATTTTCACACTTTTCAGAATTGCTAACACCTCCTCCTTATGAACCTCAATCCCGTCTAGTCTAGTAGCCTGTATCTCAGTATTCTCTCAACAACATTGTCTTTTTCCTGTGTGAGTACTGACGAAAAATATTCATTTAGCACCTGTCCTATCTCCTTGGACTCCATGCACAACTTCCCACTACTGTCCTTGACTGGCCCTACTCTTACCCTAGTCATTCTTTTATTCCTGACATATCTATAGAAAGCTTTAGGGTTTTCCTTGATCCTACCTGCCAAGGACTTCTCATGTCCCCTCCTGGCTCTTCTTAGCTCTCTCTTTAGGTCCTTCCTAGCTAACTTGTAACTCTCGAGCGCCCTAACTGAACCTTCATGTCTCATCTTTACATAAGCCTCCTTCTTCCTCTTGACAAGTACTTTTAGTAAACCATCATTCCCTTGCACGACCACTTCCTCTCTGCCTGACAGGTACATACTTATCAAGGACACGCAGTAGCTGTTCCTTGAACAAGCTCCACATTTCCATTGTGCCCATCCCCTGCAGTTTCCTTCCCCATCTTACGCATCCTAAGTCTTGCCTAATCGCATCATAATTGCCTTTCCCCCAGATATAACGCTTGCCCTGTGGTATATACCTATCCCTTTCCATCGCTAAAATAAACGTAACCGAATTGTGGTCACTATTACCAAAGTGCTCACCTACCTCCAAATCTAACACCTGTCCTGGTTCATTACCCAGTACCAAATCCAATGTGGCCTCGCCTCTTGTTGGCCTATCTGCATACTGTGTCAGGAAACCCTCCTGCACACATTGGACAAAAACTGACCCATCTAATGGACTTGAACTATAGCATTTCCAGTCAATATTTGGAAAGTTAAAGTCCCCCATAACAACAACCCTGTTACTTTCGCTCCTATCCAGAATCACTTTACAATCCTTTCCTCTACATCTCTGGAACTTTTCGGAGGCCTGTAGGAAACTCCCAACAGGGTGACCTCTCCTTTCCTGTTTCTAACCTCAGCCCATACAACCTCTCCCGCGCTTTTAAATCTCTGGCTCCTCCCCCGCTTTTAAATCTCCGGCTCCTCTCCCGCTTTTAAATCTCCGGCTCCTCTCCCGCTTTTAAATCTCCGGCTCCTCTCCCGCTTTTAAATCTCCGGCTCCTCTCCTGCGCTTTTAAATCTCTGGCTCCTCTCCTGCTTTTAAATCTCCGGCTCCTCTCCCGCGCTTTTAAATCTCTGGCTCCTCTCCCGCTTTTAAATCTCTGGCTCCTCTCCCGCTTTTAAATCTCTGGCTCCTCTCCTGCTTTTAAATCTCTGGCTCCTCTCCTGCTTTTAAATCACCGGCTCCTCTCCCGCTTTTAAATGTCCGGCTCCTCTCCCGCTTTTAAATCTCCGGCTCCTCTCCCACGCTTTTAATCTCCGGCTCCTCTCCCGCTTTTAAATCTCCAGCTCCTCTCCCGCGCTTGAAACTCTCTGGCTCCTCTCCCGCTCCCAGGTCAGCCATGATCTTATTGAATGGCGGAACAGTCCCGAGGGGCCGAGTGGCCTACTCTTGCTCCTAATTCATATTCTTTATGACTTATGTTTGTGGAAATTGAACTGGCATGTTGGTTGTTTGACCAAAGGTCGATACGCCTTGGCGGCAATGCCGACTGTGCAGCTCAATGCTGTGGCCAGGATACCGCCCTGCTAATATCGCCCTGTGTATGCCTTCAGCTGGCAACGGAACTGGTTTACATTTTCATCCAAAACTCTTTTGAAAGTCTCTGAGAAAATAAAGCACCCGACTATAACTTTGCTGAATGCGAATCCGAGCACATTTCTCTAAGCAGGAGGAATGGGAGCCTGTCTTCCCCTTCCTACTTTGTTTAGATTGTGACAGATGAGAGCATTAAGTTTCGAATGGTGATGCAAAATCTCAATAACTTATTGAATGCAGTTCTAAGCGTACATTCTATCAGCAAATGTTCAATATTTATCACAATCTGAAACTGTTTGACATTTCATATTTGCGACAAAGCATTGGCTGCCTCAAACAATTTGCTGAAAGTCCCCTGTGATATGTGCAGTATGTCATAAAATTTGCATTTCCCTGCTTAGGAGGCGCAGTGAACAGAATGCAAGTGCCATGCTGTAATGGTAATGTAGTCTCTTTTGCTGAGTCAGCCATTTCGAGGTGGCACAGCTTTTTTTCACAGCACTGGCAGCTTGTGTTGGAGAATGTGTTTCTTGGATTGGATGAGCAACTCAACCAACTAAAATTAGCCATCGCCAACAGATTGTTTTCTTTTACACAGTCGTAGCGTGGAGCTCTGCCCAGTGCGTCACAAGCCTTTAAAACAATCATCTTACCAGGTAATCTGAGCATGTGCAAACAGCAGATTCTTTTGCATTGTGGATAGAAATTAACTGTTGAGACGCAGAAATGATTTCCCATTAGCACGTGTTGTCTGCAGCGTTCGAATGATGCCTTTCTCACTGTGATGAATGATATCTGTATACACATGTACCTTTAATGCGTAGGCCCCTTTAAGACTGGGTTTGGAACCCTGGGGGACTCCGGCTCCGCCCACAGGAAGCTGTATATAAGGTTATGTTCAGTAGGCAGCGTGCAGTGAGCACACTTCTCGGCAGCTGTCTGGTTCTCTGGTAATTAAAGCCTTTGAATTATCAATCTCCTCTCCTGAGTCGTAATTGAGGGTATCTCAATTTAATTACCAGACTACATCAAGATGGACAGTGGTCTAAAGCCGGACAAGCTCAATCTGGATGCCCGGTCGCCAGAGGCCACTGAAATTTTTAAATACTGGCTCCGGCGCTTTGAGGCCTATCTGAATTCCTCAGAGACTGAAGTTGACGGACCTCGCAAGCTGAGCTTACTACATGCCCGAGTGAGCCACCGACTATCCTCCGTGACCAAGAAAGCTACGACGTACGAAATGGCGGTCGAAATCCTACAAAAGCGCTTCGTAAAGCCGATAAACGAGGTACACGCCAGACATTTGCTCTCGACCTGTCGCCAGCACTCCGGGGAAACGCTAGATGAATACTTGGAGAGACTCACCATGCTCGTCAGGAACTGCGACCATAAAGAGGTGACGGCAGAAGTCCACATGAACTTACATATTCGTGATGCTTTCGTGTCCGGTATCCGATCCACGTACATCCAGTAACGGCTCCTAGAAGATGGAACAAAGGACCTCCAAGGCACGGTAACGCTCGCCTCTTCCCTGGAAGCGGCCCACCATAATCTCCGTACGTACTCCGTGGACTTTGCGAACCCCTCTCGATCCCCTCCAGACTCGGCCACACTACAGGCCTGCGCCGCGCGGCGGCCCGCTCACACCGGGGGCCCCCCATGCTATTTCTGTGGGCAAGGCCAGCACTCACGCCAGCGTTGCCCGGCCCGCTCCACTATCTGCGGCGAATGCGGAAAGTAGGGGCACTTCGCGAAGGTCTGCCTGGCTGGGCCCAAAGGCCAGAAACAAAAGTCTACTTCCGACGCGTCATCGGCCTCGTGCGAGTCATGGGGATGGCCATCTTGGCGGCGGCCATCTTCAAAATCCAAAACGTGCGACCGACGGCGGCGGCCATTTCGCGAGTCCGATTCAACTGAGGACTCTGATTGCCCGCAACTAGGAGCGATCACGCTCGATCAATCTCGGCCGAAGCACCTGCGAAACTCAATGATGCAGGTTCAAACCAACGGCCGCAACACGCCCTGCCTTTTTGACTCCGGGAATACGGAGAGTTTTATCCATCCAGACATGGTAAGACGCTGCTCCCTGCGCACCTATCCCGCCTCCCAAACTATCGCCCTCTCATCTGGATCTCATTCGGTCCAAATCACGGGGTATTGTGTCGCGAACCTCGCTATTCAAGGCGCCAAATACGCCCGTTTTAAACCTTACGTCCTCTCTCACCTCTGCGCCCGCCTGCTGCTCGGTCTGGACTTTCAGTGCAGCCACCGAAGCCTGACACTGAAGTTCAGCAGACCCCTGCCCCCGCTCACGGCATGTAGCCTGGCGACACTCAAAGTTGCACCACCCCCCTCTTCGAAAACCTCACTCCCGATTGTAAGCCCGTCGCCACCAGGAGGCGGCGATACAGTGCCCAAGACATGACTTTCATCAAGTCAGAGGTTCAGCGGCTACTAAAAGAAGGGGTCACAACAAGGCAACAGCCCTCGGAGGGCACAAGTACTGGTAGTCCGCTCCGGAGAAAAACAACGTATGGTGGTGGACTATAGCCAGACCATAAACCGCTTTACGCAACTCGATGCGTACCCACTTCCCCACATAGCAGAAATGGTGAACTAAGTCTCCCAGTATCGAGTATTCTCCACGGTCGACCTAAAATCGGCCTATCATCAACTCCCTATCCGCCCAGAGGACCGCCCCTATACAGCCTTTGAAGCAGCCGGTCGGCTCTTCCACTTCCTCAGGGTCCCTTTCGGTGTCACAAACGGAGTCTCCATTTTCCAAAGGGCGATGGATCAAATGGTGGACCAGTACGGCTTACGGGCTACATACCCGTACTTGGACAACGTCTCCATCTGCGGCCATGACCAGCAGGACCATGACGAAAACCTGAGGAAGTTCCTCCAGACCGCCCGGGCCCTCAATCTGACATACAATAAAGAGAAATGAGTGTTCCACACAACCCGGCTAGTCATCCTCGGCTACCTCGTGGAAAACAGGGTTCGAGGGCCAGACCCCGACCGCATGCGCCCCCTTACGGAACTTCCCTTCCCCCGTAGCCTCAAGGCACTCAAACGGTGCCTGGGGCTCTCTTCCTATTGTGCCCAGTGGGTCCCCAGATATGCGGACAAAGCCCGTCCACTCATTAAGACCACGGTTTTTCCCCTGATGGCTGAGGCTCAGTCGGTCTTCAGTCGTATCAAGGCCAATATCATCAAGGCCACCATGCACACGGTGGACGACACCATTCCCTTCCAGGTAGCAAGCAACGCTTCAGATGTCGCCCTGGCTGCTACCCTCAACCAGGCGGGCAGACCAGTAGCGTTCTTCTCCCGAACCCTCACCACCTCGGAAATTCGACATTCTGCAGTCGAGAAGGAGGCACAAGCCATAGTGGAGGCTGTGCGGCACTGGAGGCACTACCTCGCCGGTAGGAGGTTCGCCCTCGTCACCAACCAACGGTCGGTCGCCTTTATGTTCGATAACGCACAACGGGGCAAAATAAAGAATGATAAAATTCTGAGGTGGAGGATCGAACTCTCCACCAACACGTACAATATTACATATCGTCCGGGGAAGCTCAACGAGTCCCCAGATGTCCTGTCCCGCTGCACGTGCGCCAACGTGCAGAAAGACCATCTGCGGGCCATCCACGATGACCTCTGCCACCCTGCTTTCTCATTTCATCAAGTCCCGCAACCTACCTTACTCCACCAATGAGGTCAAGGCCAAGACCAAGGCTTGCCAGATCTGTGCGAAGTGCAAACCGCACTTCCATCGACCAGCCAAGGCTCGCCTGGTAAAGGCCTCTGGGCCCTTTGAGCGACTAAGCGTGGATTTCAAAGGGCCCCTCCTGTCCACCAACCGCAAGTTATTTCCTCACTGTCATCGATGAATTCTCCCACTTCCCCGTCGCTGTCCCCTGCCCCGATATGACCTCCGTAATCAAGGCACTGCACAGCATCTTCATGCTGTTTGGTTTCACCGCTTATATCCACAGCGACTGGGGTACATCGTTCATGAGCGATGAGCTGCATCAATATCTGCTCAACAAGGGCATCGCCTCGAGCAGAACGACCAGCTATAACCCGCGGGGAAACGGGCAGGTGGAGAGGGAGAACGTGACAGTTTGGAAGGCTGTCCTTCTAGCCCTCCGGTCAAGAAGTCTCCAAATCGCCCACTGGCAGGAGGTCCTACCCGATGCCCTACACTCCATTAGGTCGCTCCTCTGAACGGCCACGAATGAGACCCCTGTTTGTCTTCCCCAGGAAGTCCACCTCTGGGGTCTCACTTCCACGTTGGCTGACGACTCCGGGACCAGTTCTACTCCGGAGGCACAGGAGCCATAAGACAGATCCACTGGTCGAGAGGGTCCAACTACTCCACGCAAACCCTCAATACGCCTACGTCGAGCACCCCGACGGCAGGCAGGACACCGTTTCCCTGCAAGACCTGGCACCCGCTGGCTCGCCCACCGACGCCCCTCCTTCCACCGACGCTCCCCTCACCGGCTGTTGACTCCGACAGCGCCCCCCATAGCGCCCCCCTCCCCCCAGCCGGCGCCGGCACCAATCACCCTAGTCACCCCAGATAACCCCCTGCTCCAACGCGGGCAAAGGCTCAGACAACCGTGCTCCCGGATATACCACCACCGAGGACGACCGTATCCATCGCACCACCGCCGGAGCTGAGAAGGTCGACACAGACAATCAGACCACCCAAAAGACTGAACTTTCACTTCACCCCCGACGGACTATGCGTTTTTTTTAAACAGGGGGTGAATGTGATGAATTATATCTGTATACACATGTACCTTTAATGCGTAGACCCCTTTAAGACCAGGTTTGGAACCCTGGAGGACTCCGCCTCCGGCTCCGCCCCCAGGAAGCTGTATATAAGGTTACGTTCAGTAGGCAGCGTGCAGTGAGCACACTTCTCAGCAGCTGTCTGGTTCTCTGGTAATTAAAGCCTTTGAATTACCAATCTCCTCTCCTGAGTCGTAATTGAGGATATCTCACCCACAGACAGTGAACAACATGTTTCATGGTGCTTGTATGCTGTGGGCACCGGTTTAGTGCAATGCATCCCCTATTGCTGCCTGAACAGGGAAAATGGAGCTTCGGGTATACATGCCACCCACAAGCATTCAAAGGCTGATTCAATTTTAATGTTAATGTGAACAGAAAGGTAACAGGATAGTCAGCTATCTGTTGGCACTGATGCAAAGTTTTAAGACAAAAGCTAACGGTAACACAAATTTCGTGGTATAATTCGCCTATTGAATTCACATTGGCCTGCCGTTTATTTGTACAATTTGTTGTGTTTTTCTTTTAAGTGGTGAGTGATTTTTCAAAAGTGAAGTGTTGATGAATTTTGTGCTGATCAAGTGTCACTGCTGTGCTGGCTGTAGTTCAGTGAGGTGAGCTCAATCGCCTCAGTTCGATCGTGGGTTCATCGAGCCACTCCAGCGACTTGCGTGTATAATTGCAGCACCCACTCCAGCACCGCACTAGAGTGTTGCACTGTCAAATAAATGTTTTATTCGCTAATGGGATGTGTGTTGTTGGCAAGGCCATGTGCCGTCTTAGATGTAAGTACAAGATCAAAGAAGAACAGGGAAGATTTCTTGACCAATGTTAAGCTCTCAAAAATAAACGGCCCTTGATTAGCCATTTATCTCATTACTTTTGGTGCAACAAGCAGCAACCATTAAGGTCTGGATTCTCCATTTCAGTGGCTAAGTGCCGGCTGAAAAGGAGAATTTGCGTGCATTTTACAACGCCAAAATCGGAGCAGAACCCTTACCGATTCCGGAACCGGTGAGGGGGTAGCAGCGGCGCCGGGTGCAACTCCCGGCTACCGTGCCGAAAACAGCCTGAGAATGGCCAGGTCCGTGCCGCGCATGTGCATGCCGGCGACCTGCAGCGGTCGCGCCGTACAACATGGCGCCAGCCGTGCATGGACCCGACCCGCCATCTGCGACCCCACAGCCACCCCCTGGCCACCCCTCACCAGTCCCTCAGCCCGCTCCAGCTGCCGACCCTGGCACGAACTGTGCGCCGCGGGATCCGCGCATGCGCAGTGGCCTCCTTCAACGCGCCGGCCCCGAGCAACATGGCGCAGGGCTACAGGGGCCGGCGCGTAGGAAAGGAGGCCCCCAGCTACAGAGGCCTGCCCGCCGATCAGTAGGCCCCGATCACGGGCCAGGCCACATCGGACCCCCACCCCCCCCCCACCCCTCACCCCAGAAGCCGCCCCCGAACCCTTCAACGCCGAGGTCCCGCCAGCTCAGACCAGGTTAGAACAGAGCCGGCAGGACTCGGTTCTTTTCTTACGGCCACCCGGCCCATCCAGGCCGGAGAATCGGCGGGCCGGCCACGTAGAGCGGCCCACGACCGGCGCCGCACCAACCGCGGTGGCGCCAATGGCGTCGCTTCTCCACTCTGCGGAGAATCGCGTGCCGGCGTCGGGGCGGCATGACCCGGTCGCGGGGATTCTCCGGCCCGGCTCAGGGTTGGGAGAATCCTGCCCCCTATGCCTCGGGTAAGTCGGGATTCTGCACATTAAATTGACAGTAGCTGCCCCGCTCCAATATGCAGATTTAATAAAAAGTGATCACATTGCAATGTCTCGCGAGTTCGCGTTAGATCTTGCGAGGTGTTGCGAGCCGGGTAGGTCCTGGGAGCGCAGGCTTTTATCGGCCTCGCTGCACTGCAATGAGCTGCTTTTTGGGCGCAGCGTGGCCATTAAATTGCGCCCATTATCTCTGTCAGGCTTGTTTGTCCTTTTTTCTATAAATAAACTGATAAGCCAAAAGATTCAATGTGCAAGTGAAAGAAATAATTTTGTTTCCCAACACAATAAAGAAAGGAAGCTGCAGTCTGGAATTCAAGGGGCTGGATTCGCCGTTCCTTCGTTTCTGAATAAATGTTGATGCTGGGGCAGAATTCACCGACTGTTAATGGGCTCGCACGGCGATTTTCAAATTTGCTGATGACACCACTGTAGTGGGTCGGATTTCAAACAATGATGAGACAGAGTACAGGAATGAGATAGAGAATCTGGTGCGACGACAATAATCTCTCCCTCAATGTCAACAAAATGACGGAGATTGTCATCGACTTCAGGAAGCATAGTGGAGAACATGCCCCTGTCTACATCAATGGGAACAAAGTAGAAAGGGTCGAGAGCTTCAGGTTTTACGGTGGACAGATCACCAACAGCCTGTCCTGGTCCCCCCATGCCGACACTATAGTTAAGAAAGCCCACCAACGACTCTACTTTCTCAGAAGACTAAGGAAATTTGGCATGTCAGCTACGACCCTCACCAACTTCTACAGATGCACCATAGAAAGCATTCTTTCTGGTTGTATCACAGCTTGGTATGGGGCCTGTTCTGCCCAAGACCGCAGGAAACTACAAAAGGTCGTGAATGTAGCCCAGTCCATCACGCAAACCAGCCTCCCATCCATTTACTCTATCTATAATTCCCGCTGCCTCGGAAAGGCAGCCAGCATAATTAAGGACCCCACGCACCCCGGACATGTTCTCTTCCACCTTCTTCTGTCAGGAAAAAGATACCAAAGTTTGAGGTCACGTACCAACCGACTCAAGAACAGCTCCTTCCCTACTGCCATCAGACTTTTGAATGGACCTACCTCGTAGTAAGTTGATCTTTTCGCTACACCTTGCTATAACTTATTCTGCAGTCTCTCCTTCCTTCCCTATGTACGGTAAGCTTTGCTTGTACAGCATGCAAGAAACAATAGTTTTCACTGTCTACTAATACATGTGACAATAATAAATCAAATCAAATCAAATGTGGAACATCATCGATTCCAATGAAAAACGGTGTTGAATTCACCAATGTTTGGATTGGCACTCGAGAGGCTGACAAGCTGGAGCCACATGTTAGCACTCCACTCCCACACACACTCATCCGAGCGAACAAGACGGCACTAGTTACGCTGGAGCGCGTCCATCCTGTTGATGGGTTGGCTGGGGCCAGAGGTTACCGAGGGGGACACCCAAACAACCCATGACTCTAAGTTTACAGTGGGCAGTCAGCGGCATTTGCAGCTGCATGGCGGTGTTGCAGGCTGCTGCAACGGTGTTCCATGCCCGTCCACCCTAACCCTATAGCCCACTTCCTGACTGCCCTCCGCTACTCCCCCCCCAGCCCTAGCACAAACCTCCCAGCCAGCGGCAGTACTGTCAGCACACTATAGCGATGTTGGACATTTTTCCTACCCCCTCTCTCCCTCAGCAGCCATGGCCCCTGCTTCATGATTTTTAAAAGCACAAGTGAACTGCTCCATCGGGAATTCCGCCCATCGCAAGCAAAGGATTGTGGAGGTCCCGGAGAATACCGGAGCAGGCCCGCTAATGATATGCTGACGCCGATTACTGTAGGTGCGAAGTGGAATGATTGACACTGCAGTCGAGGCACCAGAGGGTTACGATTTGGTGTGAGTCCAGCGCCGGCCATGACTCCGGCGTCAGGACTGATTCTCTGCTCAATCACCTGTCCCTATTTCGGCGGCGTCCACCCAAAATCCCTAGTTCCATGTGCCCAACAGCAGATTTGGAAGCACACATATCTATGGACCAATAATATCATAGGTTTGAGGTATGAATGGCTTAATTACACTCAAGAGTACAGTTGATGGAGGTAGAGCCATCCATCTGCTGGAGTCTCCACCTTTTAGCATCATGTGACAGATCCAGGCCTCAAACAGCGGCAGCATGGTGGCACAGTGGTCAGCACTGCTGTCTCACAGTGCCGGGGATCCGGGTTCAATTCCAACTTTGAGTGACTGTGTAGAGTTTGCACGTTCTCCCCGTGTCTGCGTAGGTTTCCTCCGGGTACTCCAGTTTCCTCCCACAGTCCAAAGGTATGTAGGTGAGGTGGATTTGCCAGGCTAAATTGCCCCTCGGTGTCCAAAAGGTTGGATGGGGTTATGGGAATGGGGTGGGGGAGTGGACCTCGGTACAGAGAGGGTCGGTGCAGACTCGTTGGGCTGAATGGTGTCCTTCTGCACTGTAGAGATTCTATGATTCTATGAATTTGACCCTTATAGACAGAGGCCAGATGTAGCAGGGTAAAGCTGCCACTCCTCTGGTCCAACAATGTACCTTGACCATAGAGCCTGAACAACTTTCCCTGCTGCACCAGAATACCACGTCCAGTTCCCAAAACAACCATTCTTGTAAGATCTCTGAGACCAGTTAAGTGTTGGGTTATTGCCAGCCTGCTGACATATACACACATCCATTAAGATTTGACTGAAAATGTCTCAACTTATTTAGCTTGGCATCCTTACAGCCGACTAAGAGAGGAGACTTTCCAACAATTAGTCATGGCTGGATTTAAACTCTGGCCCCAGGGGAGGAAGATCATTACTTTAACTCGGCGTCCCACCCAATCCTTTAAGCAATGGCCATTGTGTATTCTGAGGTAAGCGAGTAACAACTGAATTACTGCAGACAGCAATGTCGGAAAAGCAGGAGGGTTTTACAAATAGCAAGTCTGAAATGGTTTACTTTCTGTTTTTTGGCAAAAACTGAGGAATGAACATTTCTGATGAACGATTCCAGACTAAATGTTATCCTGAACCATTTTTCTCCAGATGCTGATGAACCTGAGGTAATATATATGCATATCTGACAGCTTGCTCGCATTACAATTTCCCAACACCAGTGGGGTTTTTTTTTTGCTGAATCTTTCTTATCTCATTGCAGCATTGACATTTGTCCTTCATAAAGGTGTATTTCATTCCTTCTTAGGATTCATTTCCTGCAGTTAAAACTCAAATATCATTTATTTTATGGAGGTCAGCTCACCTCTCTCTACATGTGAAGTGATGATACTATTCAAAACATTTCCCATCAAGACAGAATCTAGAAGATAAGGCACTCATTTTGTGAATTCCTAAAGGTTAATATCCCATCTTCACAAAGTAACATAAAACATACTATCTTTTAAAAAATGTAATCAGTGCAGAAGGAACACTTTCGGAGACCGATTTCTATCTACTTAACAATCATATTTGGATCTGTGGGAAACAGATTCAGTCCAGAGCTCTGAAACTTCTTGTTTATTGTGACTCTTAAATGTAATTTTTAAGGAGCTGAGTGCTTGAGAATCCTGGATGAGATACGGGAAAAAATATTTGCCCATTGATAAATATTTGTTTCTTATCACCCTTATCTTCACTCTCTATCTATCACAAGGCAGTTTTCACAATGAGGGCGAAAGAACCAGAAGTGATATGAGGAAACCATTTCTGTACAACGGGTTACATTAATTTGGAAAGCAATGATTGAAACGACGCAGATTCAAAGATACCCAGAAAAATAAATTGGGTAAATCCTCAAAGGGTGTCAGCGGTGTGGGGAGAAAGCATGAGAGAGGCAGTAATTGGACAGCTCTTTCAAAACCCCTACAGTGGCACAAAGGGCTGTCTGCTTTCTGTGCTGAGTTCCTCTTCTGATCTTTCCTCTCCAATTCCTCTGAATACATTCCCGTTCACGTTCAGCCTCCTATCTTCACCTCTTATCCAAGTTTTAGGAATGCAACAGTTCTCGAACAAGTTCACCTCACTTATCTACTCTTGATTCATCCTCAAAAGCAGCTCCTTGAGCACCACCCATGTTTGTCTGAATTGTATAATCTACAACTTCCATTTACCAAATACTCCAGCGGAAGTTCTTAGCTTCCTCAGTAAGCTTACAATTATTTAAAAGCTACTTTATTTCAACTTCTTTCTGACCCCTCATTTACTGCAGTGTAGTCCAACATTGCAAGGTTCCATTTATATGTTTCCCAAATGTAAGGGAAGTTATGAAATAACAGGAGTTTTCTCCAGGCCAGCATTTGTAGCCCATCTCTTACTGCCCTTGAGAAGGTAACTGTCTTCTCCAACTACTGCAGTCTAGGGGTGTAATTCCCTCCCGTGGTCAGCTGACATGACACAACTACTAAAACACAAACTGCAAGGCATCACTTCAGGAGTTCCTCAGAGCAACATCCTTGGCCCAAACATCTTTGGCTACTATATTGCCCAACCCTATAGGTTAAAGGTTAGAATAATAACCTAACGCAACTTAAAGTTGCCCACTTAACAAGAATCCGAAGGTGTAGGTTTTTCCCAGAGGTGGAGGGCAGATGTGAACGGGGCCAAGGAGGCCCGGCCAACCACGTCCATATGTTCTGGTCTTGCCCCAGACTTGCTGGGTACTGGACAGCCTTCTTTGAGGTAATGGCCAAAGCGGTGGGGATGAGGGTGGAGCCATGTCTGAAAGGCGTCTTCGGGGTATCAGATCAGCCAGATCTCTTCATGGGGTGGAGGGCGGACGCCCTTGCCTTTGACACCCTGCAAATCCTGCTCGGCTGGCGGTCAGCAGCGCCACCCAAAGCTGCAGACGGGCTGTCCGACCTATCGGAATTTCTCCAAATGGAAAAAATCAAATTTGCCATCCGAGGGTCGGAAGATGGCTTCCTCAAAACATGGGAACCATTCACCCGGCTGTTCCGGGACCTGTTTCTGGCCAACAAAACAAATAAACAAGTAGCCAGGAACCAAGGGAAAGTAGCCAGGACATGAAAATAGAAGAGAGGGATGGGAGGGAGGACCCGGTGGGGTGTGTGGAGCAAGAGGGAGTAGCCAAACCCAGCAGGAAAGAAAAGGGAGTAGCTGAGAAGGGGGTGGGAGGGAAGGGAGGAGAACCATCCGGTTTTGTTTTGTAGAAAAAAAAGAGAAGGGGGAAGCCCCTCCCCTTAGTGCTATGTGTTATGAGATTTTTCTATGTTTATTTTAATATACTTCCTCTGGGTTTTTTTTGTTTCTCTGTGTGTACATTTGTAAGTATATCATGTATAAAACTCAATGAAATAATTTTTTTAGAAAAAGGTTGGAATAATAAAGGTTAGATTTGCAACTGTTTCTCTGCACATTTCCCAAATGCGTCATTGCCACCCAAATCTACCTGCATTCCATTGCTTGAACCCCTTTTTAAGTAATTTCATCTGCTCCCATTATACAGATCACTCGAGTCAAAGTCACAGGTGATGAGGGGTGAGATTCTCCGGAAACGGCGCGATGTCCGCCGACTGGCGCCCAAAACGGCGCAAATCAGACGGGCATCGCGCCGCCCCAAAGGTGCGGAATGCTCCGCATCTTTGGAGGCCGAGCCCTAACCTTGAGGGGCTAGGTCGGCGCCGGACGAATTTCCGCCCCTCCAGCTGGCGGAAAAGGCCTTTGGTGCCCCGCCAGCTGGCGCGGAAATGACATCTCCGGGCGGCGCATGCGCGGGAGCGTCAGCGGCCGCTGACAGCTTCCCACGCATGCGCAGTGGAGGGAGTCTCTTCTGCCTCCGCCATGGTGGAGACCGTGGCGGAGGCGGAAGGGAAAGAGTGCCCCCACGGCACAGGCCCGCCCGTGGATTGGTGGACCCCGATCGCGGGCCAGGCCACCGTGGGGGCACCCCCCAGGGCCAGATCGCCCTGCGCCCCCCCCAGGACCCCGGAGCCCGCCCGCGCCGCCTTGTCCCGCCGGTAAGGTAGGTGGTTTAATTTACGCCGGCGGGACAGGCATTTTAGCGGCGGGACTTCGGCCCATCCGGGCCGGAGAATCGCAGGGGGTGGCCCGCCAACCGGCGCGCCGCGATTCCCGCCCCCGCCGAATATCCGGTGCCAGAAACTTCAGCAACCGGCGGGGGCGGGATTCACGCCAGCCCCTGGCGATTCTCCGACCCGGCGGGGGGTCGGAGAATCTCGCCAATGGTGTGTGACTCAGGTTGCGATATCCCACACCCCTTGACACTGCCAACTCTCAGCCAATCACTTCATCCTCTTCCCCTGCCACACCTCTATGTTGCCACTTCTTCACGGTTCCAATGGGTGGTATGCCCCAAGGCCAGAGATGCCTGCCCCTCGAGAGGGGAATTTGACCCACCAAATTTTTCACCCACCTGCTCCGATGGGCGGGACTGGAAAATTTACCTCATTATTGTGTTATTCAGATGGATTCAAGTCATGGAAGGCCAGAGTTTTCTTGAGTGGAATATTCGGAAGCTCCAAACAATGCTGTCCATAACCCTGGCAGGAACATTTCAACTTAGCTGCTGGTTTTCTGTCTCCCTGGCCATAGACTCATGCTGAACCCAACACTGCATAAACTCAATGGCCTTTATCTTTATTTATTCATTCTCAGGATGTGGGCATAGCTGACTAGGCCTGCACTTGTTGCCCATGCCTAACGCCCCTTGAGAAGGTAGTGGTGAGTTGCCGTCTCTAACTACTGCAGTCTATGTGGTGCGGTCTATTGAACCATCACCTCAGTCCTTGTTCCCCATCCTTCAGTATATCGATACTAAAGTTTCTGGGGTTGAAATTGGTCTTGCTGAGTTGCACAAAACGGTCAATGGCAGATCAGGGGCTGGATTCTCTGCACCTAGACGCCGAATTTGCTCCCGGCGCCGGGGGTAGCATAAGTGGATAGCACATCGCCAGGGTCCCAGGTTACGATTCCCCGCTGGGTCACTGTCTGTGCGGCGTCTGCACGTTCTCCCCGTGTCTGCGTGGGTTTCCTCCGGGTGCTCCGGTTTCCTCCCACAGTCCTAAGACGTGCAGGTTCGGTGGATTGGCCATGATAAATTGCCCTTAGTGACCAAAAAGGTTAGGAGGGGTTATTGGGTTAAGGGGATAGGGTGGAAGTGGGGACTTAAGTGGGTTGGTGCAGACTCGATGGGCCGACTGGCCTCCTTCTGCACTTTATGTTCTATGTTCTATTCTCCACCCCCGACTGGCCGCAGTCCTGACAGTGTGGATCAAACATGGTCCCAGCCATTTGGGATACTCGCGTGGCGGCTACGGACTCAGTCTGTGGCTGCCATGGTCGGGGACGGGCCGATTGGAGGGCAGGGGGGGGCCTCATACGGGACCATGATGCACAGCACAGCCTCTGGACACCGCCGCCATGAACCTGTGCGGCCTCTGACCCGGAATGCGGGAGCCCGTATCTGCAGCTGGAGCTGCACGTTTCACGACGGGTCCCTGCTAGCCCCCTGCAGGGTTGTGAATATGTGGCCTTTTGATGCCAGTTTTTCGGGCATGGGGACATAGTCCCTGAAACGGAGAATCCAGCCCAAGTTCTCTGTCGCCCATTTTCTGATCAAGACCAATTTCACCCGAATCATCTCATTTGCAAGTCATGCCACAATCTATCTTCATAACCGTCCCTAACTTTACATCCAGGTTCTCCTGACTTTGATCCACCTGCTTCAACACATCAGTGGTTGAATATTCGATCATCATGTTTTTGTGTCCTGGAATTTTCTTGCAGATCCCCCCTCCCTTCCCTTTACAAGTCATCAGGCCATCAATCATCTCTCCTAACTCTGGCCCTAATCCGTGCTCAGTACCTTATCCCCGATCCCTAACCATTTCACTCTGTCAAAGTCTCAAATGAATGGTGGCGGTAGTGTTGCTGTTTGCTGCTGTTAAGCAGTGACCACCCTCTCAGTTATTCCACCCAATGGCCCTTACATGCAATTGAGGAACTGGTAGTTTTACAATCATGCATGAAGGCTGATTTAGCTCAGTTGGCTGAACAGCTGGTTCGTGATGGGGAGGGAGGCCAACAGCGTTGGTTCAATCCCCATACTAGCTAAGGTTATTCATGCCTTCTCAATCGTGACCCTCGTCTGAGGTGTGGTGTTCCTCAGGTTAAATCACCACCTGACAGCTCTCCCCCTCAAAGGGGAAAGCAGCCTATGGTCACCTAGGACTGTGGTGACTTCACATTTAACTGGCTGGACTGTGACCAGTAATGATTATGTGGCTGCTGGAATTTACCTCATCATTTACATTTGTGCTGGAGAAAATGTTGTTGCATGAAGTAAAATAAAGACCCATTAAATTGTGCTGACTTAGTGCTACAAGGAGCCAGCATTCTTACAATGGCAATTCTGAGAGGTAAAATAGCCATTTATTATATCAATGTAATTCTCCGACACTTAAAAAAGCAGGAACCTTTCTTGGGAGGAGTTTTAATTCATTCACTGTTCGCCATTAAACAACAGTAATTTAAGCAAAGCCAATTTAATTAGTTGTTACGTGGATGTCACTTGGCAAGCTGCAATATTACAGTACGCTATAGTGTATTATTTATTGTTGTTGACATGTCACCTAATTTTCTTCTCTCTTCCCAAGGCAGTGACTCATGTTGGAAAGTCAAGGAGCTGGAGTGGCTCACCTTTGGTACCTCTTCCCCAGATATCAACAGGTAACTCCGCCCTCATGAAAATACAGTCTACACTTGATGCTTTTCAGAAGAGGTATCATTGGATAATGGCTAGGTGTGGGAACCTTGGCACCAATGGAAAAAGGCAGAGCATTTTTTCCAGATTATGTTCAACCAGTTAAGGTGCCACTGCCGCTGGTCACTGCAGTGCAGTTTTTAAAAATATTCATTCATGGAATTTGAGCATCATTGGCTGGGCCGGGATTTTGTTACCCATCGCTGACTACCCTTGAGAAGGTTGTGGTGAACCACTTTTCATAGAATCATAGAATTTGCAGTGCAGAAGGGGGCCATTTGGCCCATCGAGTCTGCACCAGCCCCTGGAAAGAGCACCCTACCCACCCAACTCCACCCTATCCCTGTAACCCCATCTGACCTTTTTGGGACACCAAGAGCAATTTATCATGGCCAATCCAGCTAACTTGCACATCTTTGGACTGTGGGAGGAAACCGGAGCACCCGGAGGAAACCCACGCAGACACGGGGAGAACGTGCAGACTCCACACAGACAGTGACCCAAGCCGGGAATCGAACCTGGGACCCTGGAGCTGTGAAGCAACTGTGCTAACCACTGTGCTACCATGCTGCTTTTCTTGATCTGCTGCAGTCTGCCTGGTGTAGGTACATCCAGTGCTGTTAGTTCCAGGATTCTGAAGCGGTTTTAGCAGATGAAAACTGAATTTCAGAAATCTCCCAAGTTTCAACCAGTAAAAATCTACTTCAGTGTGACTTCTCTTAAAAATAGCTCCATTAATTCACCAAGGCATCGGGGGTGGGGAAGCTACATTAAGAAAATGTCTTAATATTTCTATGCAGGCCTTCTGATACAATTACTGTAAAAACAGTACTGGCCTGGTGTTAGTACGATTGACTATCTGCCTGCCAACTCTTAGCTAATATTAAACATACTTCTCAGATTTGAAACAATGAACATATGTAGCGTTCAGTGTGCCAGTTCCAAGAGTGATGTGTAGCCAGAATGTGCAGTGTAATGTAGCTCTACATCATTCCAAAACAAGTGCTGATCTCTAAATAATGCCTGTGGTGTGATGGTATATAAGTTTACCTTATCACACTAATTGCCATTAACCATTGATTTCCACCACATCCCACCCCACTCCCAACTCCACCTCATTTAAACAAAAATCAATTACAGGATGTGAGTGTAGATGGCTAAGTCAGCATTTATTACTGTTATGGTGGCCATGAAATACAGGGGGAATCATCAATAGATCTCCCGTGGGCTTTATGCAGAATGAATCTCCCTATTGAGTGGGTGAAAGCTTGCCCAATAGGAAACGGGCAGTGGGAGTGTAAAACACGCTGCTTCAACCCAGTAGGTAGTCTGTAGGTCCCCGGGCTTGGACCTGTGCCCTGTATACTGTAAGCCGTGGCTGCGGCCTTTTCCGTATGTGAATAAAAGCGTGTGGTTTTGGAAGGCTGGTCTTGACAAGATTATTCCATTGTCCATCCGTAATTGCCCTTGAGAAGGTGATGGTGAGCTGCCTTTTTGAACCACTGCAGTCCATGTGGTGTTGCTGTTAGGGAGGAAGTTGCAGGATTTTGACCCAGCGACAGTGAAGAAACGGTGATTTCCAAATCAGGATGGTGAGTGGCTTGGAGGGGACCTTCCCATGTGTCTGCTCTCCTTGTCCTTCTAGATGATAGTGGTGTGGGATTGGAAGGTGGTCTCTAAGGAGCCATGGTGAGTTCCTGGCAGTCCATCTTATGGATGGCACATACTGTCGCTACAGTGCATCAGGTGGTGGAGGGAGTGACTATTTGTGGGTGGGGTGTCAATCAAGCCGCCTGCTTTGTCCTGGATGGTGTTAAGTTTTTTGAGTGTTGTTGGAGCTGCACTCATCCAGGCAAGCGCAGAATATTCCATCACACTCCTAACTTGTGCCTTTAGATGGTGGACAGGCTTTGGGGAGTCAGGAGGTGGATTACTTCCCACAGAATTCCTAGCCTCTGACCTGCTCGTGCAGCCACAATAATAATGTGGCTAGTCCAGTTCAGCTTCTGGTCAATGGTAACCCCAGGATGCTGTTAGTGGGGGATTCAGTGATGGCAATGCCATTGAAGATCAAGGGAGATTATTAGATTCTCTCTTGTTGGAGATGGTCATTGCCTGGCACTTGTGTGGTGTGTGTTACTTGCCACTTGTCAGACTAAGCCTGAGTATTGTCCAGGTCTTGCTGCAATTGGAGCTTTGTTCATTATTCTCACAGCAATGATTAAAGCAAAGGAACTGTTTACAGCAATTTACAGAGAATGAACTGTTCAAAGTTTGACCTGCCTATCTGAGGGGCACGGCAAACTAGGCAGTCGGGAGGGGTTAAGGAGCGACAATAAATTCCCAGTTTGTCACCTTAAGACACACAACAAACACATCGTGAAACAGAAACAGAAACAAAAACAGAAAACAGCTTTGACAAAGAGTCATGCAGTATAGAAACGTTTGCTCCCTTCTCTCTCCATAGATGCTGTCAGATCTGCTGAGATTGCCCAGCATTTTCTGTTTTTGTTTCAGATTCCAGCAATTTGCAGCAATTTGCTTTTATAAACATATCGTGAAATCTGAAGTACAAATTCAGCAACACCAGGGATGGAGGCGGTTAGCACATTGGGCTGAGAAAGCCAGTGGGGCTCAGGACGAAGATATCAGACCCAGGGGGAATTTGTAATATGGAACATAGAACATAGAACATTACAGCGCAGTACAGGCCCTTCGGCCCTCGATGTTGCGCCGACCTGTGAAACCACTCTAAAGCCCATCTACACTATTCCCTTATAGTCCATATGTCTATCCAATGACCATTTGAATACCCTTAGTGTTGGCGAGTCCACTACTGTTGCAGGCAGGGCATTCCACACCCTTACTACTCTCTGAGTAAAGAACCTACCTCTGACATCGGTCTTCTATCTATCTCCCCTCAATTTAAAGCTATATCCCCTCGTGCTAGACATCACCATCCGAGGAAAAAGGCTCTCACTGTCCATCCTATCCAATCCTCCGATCATCTTGTATGCCTCAATTAAGTCACCTCTTAACCTTCTTCTCTCTAACGAAAACAGCCTCAAGTCCCTCAGCCTTTCCTCATAAGATCTTCCCTCCATACCAGGCAACATTCTGGTAAATCTCCTCTGCACTCCTTCCACATCCTTCCTATAATGCGGCGACCAGAATTGCACGCAATACTCCAAATGCGGCCGTACCAGAGTTTTGTACAACTGAAACATGACATCATGGCTCCGAAACTCAATCCCTCTACCAATAAAAGCTAACACACCGTATGCCTTCTTAGCAAAACTCTCGACCGGAGTGGCACTTTCAGGGATCTATGTACATGGACACCGAGATCTCTCTGCTCATCCACACTGCCAAGAATCTTATCATTAGCCCAGTACTCTGTCTTCCTGTTATTCCTTCCAAAATGAATCACCTCACACTTTTCTGCATTAAACTCCATTTGCCACCTATCAGCCCAGCGCTGCAGCTTATCTATGCCCCTCTGTAACTTGTAACATCCTTCCGCACTGTCCACAACTCCACTGACTTTAGTGTAATCTGCAAATTTACTCACCCATCCTTCTACGTCCTTCTCCAGGTCATTTATAAAAATGACAAACAGCAGCGGCCCCAAAACAGATCCTTGTGGTACACCACTAGTAACTGGACTCCAGTCTGAGCACTTCCCATTAACCACCACCCTTTGTCTTCTTCCAGCTAGCAAATCTCTGATCCAAACCGCTATATCACACTGAATCCCATGCTTCTGTATTTTCTGCAGTAGCCTACTGTGGGGAACCTTATCAAACGCTTTACTGAAATCCATATAGACCACATCAACTGCTTTACCCTCATCCACCTGTTTGGTCACCTTCTCAAAGAACTCAAAAAGGTTTGTGAGGCACGACCTACCCTTCACAAAACCGTGTTGACTATGTCTAATCAAATTATTCCTTTCCAGGTGATTATACACCCTATCTCTTGTAAACCTTTCCAAGATTTTGCCCACAACAGAAGGAAGACTCACTGGTCTGTAGTTACCGGGGTTGTCTCTACTCCCCTTCTTGAACAAGGGGACAACATTTGCTATCCTCCAGTCTTCTGGCACTATTCCTGTTGACAAAGATGACTTAAAAATCAAAGCCAAAGGCTCAGCAATCTCCTCCTTAGCTTCCCAGAGAATCCTAGGATAAATCCCATCCAGCCCAGGGGACTTATCTATTTTCACCCTTTCCAGAATTGTTAACACCTCCTCCTTATGAACCTCAAGTCCTTCTAGTCTACTAGCCTGAATCTCAGTATTCCCCTCAACAACATTGTCTTTTTCCTGTGTGAATACTGACGAAAAATATTCATTTAGCACCTCTCCTATCTCCTCGGGCTCCAAGCACAACTTCCCACTACTGTCCTTGACTGGCCCTACTCTTACCCTCGTCATTTTTTTATTCCTGACATATCTATAGAAAGCTTTAGGGTTATCCTTGATCCTACCTGCCAAGGACTTCTCATGTCCCCTCCTGGCTCTTCTTAGCTCTCTCTTTAGGTCCTTCCTAGCTAACTTGTAACTCTCGAGCGCCCTTACTGAATCTTCATGTCTCATCTTTACATAAGCCTCCTTCTTCCTCTTGACAAGTGTTTCGACTGCCTTAGTAAACCAAGGTTCCCTTGCTCGACCACTTCCTCCCTGCCTGACAGGTACATACTTATCAAGGACACGCAGTAGCTGTTCCTTGAACAAGCTCCACATTTCCATTGTGCCCATCCCCTGCAGTTTTCCTCTCCATCTGATGCATCCTAAGTCTTGCCTCATCACATCATAATTGCCTTTCCCCCAGATATAACTCTTGCCCTGCGGTATATACCTATCCCTTTCCATTCCTAAAGTAACGCAATCGAATTGTGGTCACTATCACCAAAGTGCTCACCTACCTCCAAATCTAACACCTGTCCTGGTTCATTACCCAGTACCAAATCCAATATGGCCTTGCCTCTCGTTGGCCTATCTACATACTGTGTCAGGAAACCCTCCTGCACACATTGGACAAAAACTGACCCATCTAAAGTACTCGAACTATAGCGTTTCCAGTCAATATTTGGAAAGTTAAAGTCCCCCATAACAACTACCCTGTTGCTTTCGCTCCTATCCAGAATCATCTTTGCAATCCTTTTCTCTACATCTCTGGAACTTTTCGGAGGCCTATAGAAAACCCCTAACAGGGTGACCTCTCCTTTCCTGTTTCTAACCTCAGCCCATACTACCTCAATCAACGAGTCCTCATCAAACGTCCTTTCTGCCACCGTAATACTGTCCTTGACTAACAATGCCACTCCTCCCTCTCTTTTACCACCTTCCCTGAGCTTACTGAAATATCTAAACCCCGGCACCTGCAACAACCATTCCTGTCCCTGCTCTATCCATGTCTCCGAAATGGCCACAACATCAAATTCCCAGATACCAACCCACGCCGCAAGTTCACCCACCTTATTCCGGGTGCTCCTGGCATTGAAGAAGACACACTTTAAACCACCTTCCTGCCTGCCGGTACACTCCTGCAACTTTAAAACCTTACTCATGACCTCACTACTCTCAACCTGCTGTATACTGGAGCTACAATTCAGGTTCCCAAGGCCCTGCGGAACTAGTTTAAACCCTCCCGAAGAGCATTAGCAAATTTCTCTCCCAGGATATTGGTACCCCTCTGGTCCAGGTGTAGACCATCCCATTTGTAGAGGTCCCACCAACCCCAGAGAGGAAGGTATAGGGGAGATGTCAGAGTAAGGTTCTTTACACAGAGAGTGGTGGGTGTGTGGAATGCACTGCCAGCAGAGATGGTGGAATCAGAGTCATGAGGGACATTTAAGCGACTCTTCGACAGGCACATGGACAGCAGTAAGTTGAAGGGGTGTAGGTTAGGTTGATCTTGGATTAGGATAAATGGTCGGCACAACATTGTGGGCTGAAGGGCCTGTACTGTGCTGTACTGTTCCATGTTCTATGTTCTAAAGGCAGAGCAGGAATTCTTTTATCCTGTTTCTGTCATTTCCTCCAGCCCTCTCCTCCAGAGCTCTCTATCCCTTTGATTCCTAAACTCCTGCCAAACCCTTCCTCTCTTGACCCCAACTTTTGAAGCTGTGCCCTAAGCCATCTAGGCTCCAGGAGCTAAAAGTTTCTCTCTAAACTCCTTTGCCTCTCCATCTCTCCCAGGAGAAATCTGTCAACATTGGGGAGGCAGGGCGTAGTGGTATTGCACTGAACTAATAATCCAGAGACCCAGGATAATGCTGTGAGGACATGGGTTCAAATCCTGTCCAGGGCAGATGGTGGAATTTGAATTCAATAAAAAATCTGGAATTAAAGGTCTGACGACGACCATGAAACCATTGTTGATTGTTGTCAAAACCCATCTGGTTCACGAATGTCCTTCAGGGAAGGAAATCTGCCATCCTTACCCGGTCTGGCCTATATGTGACTCCAGACCCACAGCAATGTGGTTGACTCTTAAATGCCCTCAGGGATGGCAACAAATGCTGGCCCAGCCAGCGATGCCAACATCCCATGAAGAGAAAAGAAAAAAAAAGCTTGGAAATGTCTGTTACTGGTCTGAACTGGAGTCCCATTTTGAGGTGTACCACACCAGTTCAGGCCAGTAGCACTCATTCCTCCTGGTTCACTGGTTTTTCCTTAAGCTTCCATAAAATCCTCCTATAAACCCACCTCATTGAACACACAACCTCTCTAATATGAGTCTCGACGGTGAATGTCAACAGGTAGTTCGACTGCAATAGGTGAAGAAGAAAGAATATCACAGATAAGTCTTCACAGAACCCTCCCCCCACCCCCCACCCCCACCCCCACACACACACACATGCCCCCACCCCCACAACACCCGCTCATATGCCCCAGCTCCCTTCCACTAAAATGAGCGAGACTAGGAAGCTGGAGACTAAACCTGCAGCATTTACAGTCTGCGTAGCCCAGCTTCTCATGCACTAAAGCCATTGGTGGTACATTTAAATGATATATGCGTTGCACAGCTCTCTTTGTATTTAGCGAACCAATTATAATTTTTTTATTGGCTGAGTAATGATCTTAACTGTGACTGGATTTCCCAACAGAATAATTATTCAGATAAATGTGTTGCATTTATAAATAATGATATGTATTTTAACTGTAATGAAGTTTATTCAACTGTGTTTACATTTTATTATCAATATCATTTAATTAGCCGCTCCCTCATTTTGTTACAATACATTGACTGTACCAAGGATTAGTTTATCAAATTTAAGTTTTGCAGTTAGATTAATAAACCATAAATAATTTACTCCTTAGTTAATGACTTTTTTTCCCCCAT
Organism: Scyliorhinus torazame; assembly: GCF_047496885.1. Lineage (NCBI taxonomy): Eukaryota > Metazoa > Chordata > Chondrichthyes > Carcharhiniformes > Scyliorhinidae > Scyliorhinus > Scyliorhinus torazame. The sequence continues at coordinate 219,867,273 of NC_092717.1, read as the reverse complement.
TTACACTAATTAGCCATTTAATTTATGAAAACAGATCCTAAGAGCTATTTCAAGGCAGCATTATCCAATCCATCGTTGTCCATGACATATATATCCATCGGGGGGGACAGTTATTGCAATTACAGATCAGCAATTGCTTTTGGTAAGGGGCAGACGCAAGTTATACTGCGAGGTATGCATTAATCTTGTTGCAAATGTGACGTTTCTAGGCTAAATTCTACAGGATGTGGGAGGAGAGTATTGCTCGGGCCCATTGTTACAAAATTCGATTTCATGCCGACTGGCTTCGCAGCAGCATGCTCGGGCGATCGAAACAAGTTCACAATGAGACTTCCGCCCCTCAGGGGGAGGAAGTCCTTCCCGAGCATCGTCAGTAGTGGGCACGGCTGGGACGGCAAGCAGGCCCCACGAAGAAGAGCGATGGATCCCAGACTAACGGAAGTGCTGGGGTCTTGGGACGGGAGCCTAAGGAGGCGGGGAGGAGGGGGGTTTTGGATTCTGGAGCCAGACAGGGAGACACAAAGAGGGGCGGGGCGGTATAACCGGGGCATGGGGGGGGGGGGGGGGGCTCCCACAAGACGCACAGAAAACACCCCAAAGCATCCACCCCATCCTTTCTTCCTGCTTTCTAACCACTGCATTGAAAAAATGGGGTTCTCACTCACCATATTTTGGTGTGGGCAGCATAATATTTGGGTCAATTGGTTTGTTAACGAGCTCAATTGACCATTCATTATTATTTTACAAAGCGGTGGGCTGGCTGTCAATTATGCCACCCACCCGCCTACAGTTTTATGGGGGCCAAGTTGGGGGTGTGCAGGAGGAAGGTGGGCTAGCCAACTGTGATACTTTGCATGACCTTCACCCCCATCCCTAGGCTGAGAACATCTCCCAGCAGGGACGAGTAAAATCTAGTCCTACAGGTTTGTCGTGTTTCGGGACACTCAATATAATTTAAAATAAAATAGAGTATTGTTGAAGCAATAAAATGGAGCACTATGAGCTACGCTGTATCTTGCTTGACAACAAGCCTTGTTTCTGAAGATGCCAGCACAAGGGAGACACGTGACTAGTGGGCAAATTGATTTCTCCACTTTAAAACTAGATTAAGGTAAGAGATGTCGCTTTTAAAAAAAAAAGCTGAAATACATTTCCACTGGGCATAAATTGAAGATAAGAGTCTTTTAAGTAAAGTTATGGCAGCTCAGTCCTGTGTGTGGCACCTTCTGCAACATCTGGGAATTCGTAGACGCTCGTGGCAGTGTGGGTGACCACATGCGTGGGAAGTGCCAGCACTTTGACAAACTTGAGCTCTGGGTTTTGGGTCTTATAAATGTCGGCTTGAGGCACTGATGTGCATTCACGAGGCTGAGAGTTACACGGGCAGCACGGTAGCACAAGTGATTAGCACTGTGGCTTCACAGCGCCAGGGTCCCAGGTTCGATTCTCTGCTGGGTCACTGTCTGTGCGGAGTCTGCACGTTCTCCCCGTGTGTGCGTGGGTTTCCTCCGGGTGCTCCGGTTTCCTCCCACAGTCCAAAGACGTTCAGGTTAGGTGGATTGGCCATGATAAATTGCCCTTAGTGACCAAAAAGGTTAGGAGGGGTTATTGGGTTACGGGTATAGGGTGGAAGTGAGGGCTTAAGTGGGTCGGTGCAGACTTGATGGGCTGAATGGCCTCTTTCTGCTCTGTATGTTCTATGTTTCTAGATCCAGTCCATCCCGAAGCTCAAGGATATGCAGTCAGAGAGGGAATGGATGACCACCAGTCAGAAGAAGGGAGGGAGGCACATTGTTAGAAAAGCCCCAGAGTGCATCTCACTCAATAACCGCTTTTCCGTGTTGGAAAATGATGGGAGTGACAGTTCCTCAGGGATTGCAACCAGAGCCACATTCACGGCACTGTGGGTGGATCAGCTACACAAGGGGGCGGAGTATGAGTGGAAAAACAATAGGGGCAGGAGACTCAATAGTGAGAGGGGCAGGCAGGCAGGCATTTCTGTGGTGCAGACGTGACTCCAGGATGGTGTGTTGCCTCCCTCGTGCCAAGATCTGGAATGTCACTGAACGGCTGCAGGGGCATTCTGAAAGGGGAGGGCAAACAGACAGAGGTCATGGTTCACATTGGTACCAATGACACAGGTAGAAAGAGTGATGAGGTCCTGCAACAAGATTTTGGGGGGACTGAAAAGCAGGACCTCAAAGGTTGTAATCTTTGGTTTACTCCCAGTGCCACATGCCAGCGAGTATAGAAATAGGAGGATAGAGCAGATCAATGCGTGGCTGAAGAGATGGTGGAGGAGGGAGGGCTTTAGATTGCTGGATAACTGGGTCCGTTTCTGGAGAACGTGGGCCCTGTACAAGTGGAACGGGTTGCACCTGAGCCGGAATGGAACCGACATAATCGCGGGGAGTTTTGCTGGTGTTATTAGGTGGGACCGGGGGGGTTCAACTAATTTGGCTGGGGAGTGGGATATGGAAGTAAGAGTAGGGGGCCATGCACAGCCAAATATAGAAGAAACACCAAGTCAACCTAGAAGGCAAAGTGATGACAGATAAGTTAAGACACAAGGGAAAATGACAAGACTGGATGGCATTTGTTTTAATGCAAGGAGTCTTGCAGGTAAGGCAAATGAGTTGAGAGTGTTGATTAACACATAATATTATGGTATTATTGTTATCAAAGAGATATGATTGAGGGAGGCGCAGGATTGGCAGCTCAATATTCTGGGTTAAAGAATCTTCAAACGAGATGATGGGGAGGTGTAAACGAGGAAGTGGTGTCGCAATATTGATCAAGGACTCAATACCTGCAGTAAGGAGGGATGATATCTCAGAAGGTTCTCAAATTAGGCCACATGGGTTGAACCCAGAAACAAAAAGGAGGCAATCACATTGCTGGGAGTGTACTTTAGGGCAACACTTGCCCTTTCAGCTCTTCCCTTCCCAATCATTGCAGACGGATAAACAGGAATTTATGTGTAGCCTTCTTCAATTTGCAATCCGGTATTTGCTGCTGCAGCATTCCAATCCACATTGGGGAGATCAAACACAGATTGGGTGATCGTTTGGCAGGATGGTTCTATTCCACCCCACAGGTGTGTCACTGATCTTCTAGCTGCCTGTCATTTTAATTCTTTGTCCGACTCCCACTCTGGCCTCTATTATTAGCCTCCGACGCTGTCCCAAAGAACTCACTTCATCTTAAAGCCCTCTGGCCTCAACGTTGAGTTTGAGATTATAACCTTGGTTCCCATTCTATAAACAGTTGCTGTTAGTAATGTTCTTGCTGTTTCCATTTATACCCCCTTGAGACCCATCTTTAGTTTCTTTACCTGTCTCATTACCACCTCCTTTTTGCTTTACATCTCTCCTATGTTCCATCTGTTCACAGACCTTCTCTTCTGTTCTTCCCCCTGTCCTTTCCCCTTTCTCTGCCCCTGTACTTCCTAAAGTCCGGTTACATCACTAACTTTTTCCAGTCCTGACGAAAGACCATTGACCTGAAACGTTGGGCAGGATTTTCCACTCCTTCCTGCCAGTAAAATGTTCCAGTTCTGCCGAAGTTGGCCCTGCCGCAAGTTCCCCAGCGACGGCACAGGTAAGCCATGAAAAACGCCATTGATTTCCGAGGGACAAGAAGATCCCATTGGCAGGCCGAGCTGCCTCTGGCACAGGAAAGCTGGGTTAGGGTTAGGGTTATGGGGGGTGTCCTGGGAGAGGCAGATTCTTGATCAGTAAGGGAGTCAAGAATTATAATAATCTTTATTAGTGTCACAAGTAGGCTTACATTAACATTGCAATGAAGTTACTGGAAAAGGGCAGGAAAGTGGGCGTGTGGGATGTCGGGTCAGCCATGATCCTATTGAGTGGTGGAGCATGCAAGGGGCTGAATGGCTATCCTGTTCCTATTTCTTAAGGTCTTTACCAAGCCTCAGGATGGATATAAAAACGGAAAATGCTGTATGAACGCAGCTGGTCAGGCAGCATCTGTGGAGAGACAAATAGGAATGAAACATTTTGAGTCCCTTTGACCCGAAGGGTTCTGTAGAAGGGTCAATCGACTCGAAACATTAACTCTGCTGCCAGGCCTGCTGAGTTCAGCCGGCACGGTCTGTTTTCATTTCAGATTTCCAGAATCAGCAGTATGCTTCACTTAGGCTGGATAAACTGGCCTTGGCTGGAGACATTTACCAGAACAAAATCTGGGATCCATTGAGAGATTTTTACGAATGAGGGCTGTATTCCCTGGAATTTAGATGGCGAAGGGCTGACTTGATCAAGTTTTCACAATATTACGAGGAACTCACAGGATAGATAGAAACTATCGCAGACATTTGGGGAACCCAGGAGCTGGAAGCATGGACTAAAGGTTAGGGCTGGTTTGTTCAGGAGTAAAGTTAGGAAAAACGTCTGCACACAAAGGGTGCTGGGAGTTTGCAACTCTCTTCCTCGAACAGCAAATAACACAAGGTCAATGTCCAGTTTTAAATCCGAGATTGTCAGCTTTGTATTTAAGGGACAAAGACAGGTCGAGGTTAGGTCACGGATCAACCATGATCTTATTAAATGGCAGAACAGGCCGATGGGCTTAATCGCTTCTTCCTATTCCTCTGTTCCCACAAAATAACAATAGCATCAAAAGTACTTCACTGCACTGCTTTACGATCTTCTTGCGGTTATGAAAGTCACTATATAAACGAAAACACTACCGACCTAATGGAGACCATTTTTCATCAAAGTAAGGCTGAAGCTGCTTCATACTGGAAGAAGGTGAGTAATGTAATTGGTTTGTCAATATTCCTAATGTAGGCAGCAATCTGCAATAGCGATTCACACACTTCACTTAGAATTTATCAGTATTTAATACAAGTTTGGGTTTAAGTCATTAATCCCTGTTCCTCAGTGTGGAATCACGTTCAAACAGAGTGCAGGTTTGAGAATCAGTCACTTGAAGATTGGATTGTGCCAGAATCTTGTTGCAATTTCCACACAACTCACATTGCCTGGGCCTAAAAGGGCCAGTCCACACAACACACACTGCCTGGGCCTAAAAGGGCCAGTCCACACAACACACACTGCCTGGGCCTAAAAGGGCCAGTCCACACAACACACACTGCCTGGGCCTGAAAGGGCCAGTCCACATGACACACAATGCCTAGGTCTAAAATGGCCAGTCCACATGACACACACTGCCTGGGTCTAAAAGATCCAGTCCACACCACACACACTGCCTGGGCCTAAAAGGGCCAGTCCACACAACACACACTGCCTGGGCCTAAAAGGGCCAGTCCACACAACACACACTGCCTGGGCCTGAAAGGACCAGTCCACACAACTCACATTGCCTGGACCTAAAAGGGTCAGTCCTGACAACACACACTGCCTTGGCCTAACAGGGCCAGTCCACACAACACACACTGCCTTGGCCTAACAGGGCCAGTCCACACAACATACACTGACTGGGCCTAAAAGGGCCAGTCCACACAACACATACTACCTGGGCCTAAAGAGCCAGTCCACACAACGAACTCTGGCTGGGCCTAAAAGAGCCAGTCATAGATACATAGAATGTATACATAGAAGGGCCAGTCCACACAACACACACTGCCTGGGCCTAAAAGGGCCAGTCCACACAACTCACATTGCCTGGGCCTAAAAGGGCCAGCCCAGACAACACACACTGCCTGGGCCTAAAAGGGCCAGTCCACACAACACATACTGCATCAGCCTAAAATGCCTAGTTCACACAACCCATACTGCACAGGCCTAAAAGGGCCAGTCCACACAACACACACACTGCCTGGACCTACAAGGGCCAGTCCTCACAACACACACTGCACAGGCCTAAAAGGGCCAGACCACACAACACACGCTGCCAGGGCTTAAAAGGGCCAGTCCATATAACACACACTGACTGGGCCTAAATGGGCCAGTCCACACAACAGACACTGCACAGGCCTAAAAGGGACAATCCACACAACTCGCACTGCCTGGACCTAAAGGGGCCAGTCCACACAACTCACACTGCACAGGCCTAAATGGGCCAGGCCACACATCACACACTGCCTGGGCCTAAAAGAGCCGGTCCACACAGTACACATTGTCTGGGCCTAAAGGGGCCACTCCCTACACGCTGCACGTGCCTGTCGTGAGCCGTGAAAAGAACAAGACAAATTATTCATTGCCTCACTTATTTCTTATCACTAAATTGCATGTACCAGTCACAGCTCCAGATGCAGCTCATCAGTTCTGGAGGCAGCAGGTTGGTTGGCTGAGAATTTCTCAGCAGAAAAAACAGACCATTAGGTCCATCATCTGTATGCTGGCTTTTATGCTCCACAAGAACCTCCTCCCACATTACTTCATCTCACTCTATCATCATATGCTTCCATCCCTTTCTCCCTCACGTACTTGTCTATCTGATCCTTTAATGAATTCATGCAATTTACCTCAGCTCAATATTCCCTCTGAGCTGCTTAGCCACACAGCAACACAAAGGTCCAGATCAGACCAGACACCGGTTGGCCTCTTAAAACTAATGGAAATCTGTGCAAAACAAAATTAAAGGCAGCAGACACTTACTCAAATCACTTGTGCACTCCATTTAAAAATTAGGGAGAACATTGTCTCAGCCATGAGGTTCTGAGTTCCATCTCCTCCCAGCTCCACATTCAATGCAAACCAAGTTACATTTGGCTCCTAAAGCGGGTGTAAATTCCCTTATTAGATATTAAAGAAGTTCAATTACTGTTTTACGAAACCACCAGAGACAAGAACCTCATTAAAAATAGTGTTTAGCTTTTCATGCGCATGTGGTTGGCTCTTAAATTGAATCTCTTTGAAAATGGCAGCAGCATGATCCAATTTTAAGTCAATGCTTAAACTGCATTCGCTTTCACGGGTATGTTCTGCACTCAACTCCTCCGTTACTCAATTATCAGACTTTGTCTCTGAACATCCAGTCCTGGATGAGCAGAAGTTTCCTTCAACTAAATATTGGGAGGACTGAAGTCCTTGGGCGCGATCATCGGGGACAAGGCCAATAAATCTCACGAGAGCCCCCTCGCTGGATTTGCGACGCTCGGACTGCCTCATGAGGTCTAATGAGACCTCGCGTCACGCTGCGATCTGGGTCTCGCCCTCGCCGGACGAGATGCAAATTTACATATTTAAGTGACTCATTAGGCTCATTTAAATATGTCGGCACCTGGTTCTCTCAAGGCCCGGAATCTAACAGCCATGCCCGGCAGACCTCGCCATTGCACTGTTTGGCACAAACATGGACAAGACCTGATGGCACCCAGGAGATCAGGCCTGGGGGTGTCCTGCCCTTAAGAGGTGGGTGAGTGGGGGTTTGAGGACCTCCTGAGAGGTAGGTTGGGGCACTGGAGGAGTCCAGAGGCCACGGTGGGGAGTCCGAGGGGGTTGGCGAGATCTCCTGCACTGATGAGCTGAGTTTGGCAGTGCAGGAAGTGAGGTAAGTGCATCCTCAGTGGGGCGTTCCTCGCCAAGGCCAAAAAAAAAAAGTCCCTTTTGATCGCGGGCACTATGGGCACTGCAGGCTAAAAGAAATATTCCGCTATTCACACCCAAAACGGGACCCTATTTTTTGGGCGTTACATCACGTCCATTGTTTTCGGTCCCCACTCCAGCCAGCAGATTCAAAACTCCTTCCGGAAAGCAACTCTATCTTTAAAGTTACCAAGGCAGCTTGCCACACCCAATGTGCTGTCGGTTCACTGGGACATCTTTAAAATGAAAACAGGAAAACGTCCTGTCGTCAAAACCAACAAATCGAAAACAAAAACAAAACACTAAACCCCCTCTCACCTGACAGCCACAGCCAAATGACATCACTGAAGCTGTGTGACAAGCCATGTGGTCAAACAAAACCTTTCTTAAAGAGACACTCACATGACACCTTGCAGCAAGCCTCATTCCGCTACACTCCCTGCGCTCACTGGTCTATGTTGGCTCCCTGTCAAGCAACATCTTGATTTTAAAATTCTCAGCCTTGTTTTCAAATCCCTCCATGGCGTTGCTGCTCCCTATCTCCATAAACGCCCCCAGATTTTGGTCATCTGACCCAAGATCTCCTCTGTGGCACAGTGTGATACTTCATTTCATAATACTCCTGTGAAGCGACTTGGGATTTTCCTTACGTTGAAGGTGACATATGAATATAAACTGTTCTTTTTATTTTTTGACTAGGCATATATCTCCTGTGGCTAGAAGAGCAGGTCAGAGGCTAGAAATCCTACGGCGAGTAACTCACCTCCTGACTCCCCAAAGCCTGTCCGCCATCTACACAGCACAAGTCAGGAGTGTAATGGAATGCTCTCCACTTGCCTGGATGAGTGCAGCTCCAACTACACTCAAGAAGCTCAACACCATCCAGGACAAAGCAGCCCGCTTGATTCACACCGAATCCACATACATTCACTCCCTCCACCACCATCTACAGGATGCAATGCAGGAACTCATCGAGTTCTCAAACATCACAATCAAAGTCCATGGTCACTGCCACCAAGAAGGACAAGTGCAGCAGATTCCTGGGAACCCCATCACTTGTAAGTTCCCCTCCTGACTCACCATCCTGACTTGGAAATATTTAATTTAATTTAATAATCTTTATTGTCACAAGTAGGCTTCCATGAAAACTGCAATGAAGTTACTGTGAACAGCCCATAGTCACCACATTCCGGCGCCTGTTCAGGTACACAGAGGGAGAATTCAAAATGTCCAAATTACCTAATAGCACATCTTTCAGGACTTGTGGGAGGAAACCGGAGCACCCGGATGAAACCCACGCAGACACGGGTAGAACGTGCAGACTCCGCACAGACAGTGACCCAAGCTGGGAATCGAACCTGGGACCCAGGCGTTGTGAAGCCATAGTGCTAACCACTTGCCTGGATGAGTGCAGCTCATGCTACCATGCTATATGCTACTGTGCTATATATCGTTCCTTCGCCGTCGCTGGGTCAAAACCCTGGAACTCCCTCCCTAACAGCACGTGGATCTACCTACACCACATGGACTGAAGGGGTTCAAGAAGGTAGCTTATCACCACCTTCTCAAGAGCAATTAGGGGTGGGCAGATAGATAGCTTCTTATTAATAAGGGGAGCAAGGGTTATGGGGAGAAGGCAGGAGAATGGGGATGAGGAAATATCAGCCATGATTGAATGGCGGAGCAGACCCGATGGGCCGAGTGGCCTAATTCCGCTCTTATGTCTTATAGCCTTATGGTCTTATGGCAGTTAATGCTGGCCTAGCCAGCCACGCCCACATCCTGAAAATGAATAAAAAACATAGAAGTTGTTGATGCAGTGAGTGCAGTGAAGCATCTCCCAATCTTTGCTGAGACTGAGATTGGCTAATTTTCCCCCATCTCACCTATCAACTGGCAATAATGTCACGACCAGTCATTCTTGTGTACACAAACTATCAAGGAAGTGAAGAAAACTAACAAACTTTGCATTTTTACAGCAACTAACCAAAGCAGATCAATAAGATTGGATAAATCCGAAACCATTATTTATTGTACGCAGCAGAGTCCTGGGAGAGATTCCGAGCTACAAATCTAATCTCTGGGTTCATCCTGTGATTATAAACCTCCCGAGCTTTGCTCCCTGATTTGTGATATATTTGGAACCCCTCAATTAGATTACTGCTGTGTAATGACTCCCAAGCTTCATCTCCTGATCTCAAAGTCAATATTTCCCGCTCAGTATATCAAACTGATGGGTTTGTGCCCATATGACATTGTTTTCACCTCATACAATATAACTCATCCAAAATCATTGATTTGCGGGAAATATGATTTTTCACACATGGGGGTTGAAATTGGTCTTGGTTGCATCACAAGCCCAGCGATGGTGAATTGTTGACCTAGTCTACAACCCGCCCAATTTTCTTCACCGTTGAAGTGAATTAGATGGAATGTAAAGCAGGCAGGTATATTATCATCAGTTTTCCAATCCAGCAGAGAACTAACATCACCTCATTATAGTCACCTCTCACCATTCAGACATCCCACCAGCTGCAGCGTCCCGAGTGCCGGCTTTTAAAGTTGTGCAGATTTCTCGATTGATCCATTGGATCAGCGATGAACGATTAAGCTCACCAAAGAGGCTGTTCTTTGCTCACACCAAAGAGGTCACCGATAAGTCAAGAGTTTTGCAAATGGATTCAAGAACAGCCTTACAGAGTTTCACGTAGCTTAGGTTCAAGGGAGAGCAGAGCAATCAAGATATTGAGGAAGACAATTACCTCAATATCTTGATTGTGCGATTGGAGTTTCAGTGAGGGTAGTGCCCCACAGGCAGGGTGATGCCCAACAGAATCCAGTGGCATGGCACAACATTGAGATTCTTTGAGCCCTGGCAACACACAAGTGGCACTGGGCCGGGACCACAGTCCAGTTTCACTGCACAAGAGGGGAGTAAACCACCCCACAAAGCATTCACACTGGGAGAACTATTATTCTCTCTTACAATCTCGGAGGAAGATTTGCAATGTTTATTTATTATTTTTGTCACGCCGAACTAGACAACAGCAATCTGTAAATAAAGTAACGCAAGACAAAAGCCTTTTTTCTTTACACTGTACAAAAAATAAACACGAACGTCAATGTACATAATGTCAAAAATGCCAATAAAAAGATTTTCTTTTTAAAAAATTATATTATTTTTGTTTCTGCCACTTTAGAGCAACCGGGTTGTGGTGAAGTGATGTTTAATGTAATAAGAGACAATGATCAAACATTTCTTTGGGCCTCACACATCTGCAATGTCTTATTGTTAAGGACACGGCTGATGGTTGTTCGAATCCCAGAAGGAAATCCTGAAACAACTACCCTCAACTGTGTTTGCAATTGAAATATTGTGAGGAGAGATTTGAAATCCAGAAATAAGTGTCCCCGACCACTTGTGATGATTTTATAACAAAGTAAATGTTCATTAAGAAATAGAAACAAATTGAAGTAAACTAAAAGCACACTTAACGGAATCACGTGAGGTGTTGTGATCTGCATCTTGCTTTTATTGGCGAGATTCAGGTGCGCATATTTAAATAAACCATTCGGCTCATTCAAATAGGCATTCACCGGATTCACCTAGGGCCTGGGATTCACCGACTGCACCTGGGAGACCTCGCCATTGTGTCATTTAGTACTGGTCCACACAAATGTGGACCAGTCATGAAGGCACCTGGGGGGGGTGGGGGGTGGGAGGGAGTCTCTCAGGCAATTGAAGACCCCTGGGTGGTCTGGAGATGCCCACCCTGGCAACTGGGCACCTTGGCAATGCCAGCCTTGCACCTTGACACTTTCACCTGGGCCCCTGGCAGTGCCAGGGTGTCTGGTGAGCACTGATAGGCTGGCAGGGGAACTGCCAGGGTGCCAGGCACACTGCTGGGGTGCCAGGCTGGTATTGCCATAGTGCACAGGTGCCAGATTATCCATGCCAGGGATTGGGCCCATGGAGGGCCTTGCCTATTAGAGGTAGGGCGAGGGTGGAGGCTTAAGGATCCCAGAAGAGGTAAGTTGGGTGAAGTGGGGGTGAGGTCCTGAGGCCACGGAGAGGTGCCCCGAAACACTCCAACTAAATGTGCCATTCAGCGGATTTTAACGCAAATTTGCTGAACCGAGCCCCCCAAGTCCGGCGAAGATAGAGTTTAGTTATGCTGCCATGTGCTTAGGATCATAGAATTTGCAGTGCTGAAGGAGGCCATTCGGTCCATCGAGTCTGCACCCTGCCCTTGGAAAGAGCACCTACTTAGCCCGGAGAAGCAGCTTTTATTGTGATAACATCATCTCTTCATAAATAATAGCCTCCAGGAATGAAAGGGTAGAAAAACTGAAGTCAAAAGGGGTCCTAATTGCGGCCTCCATCCTCACACAGATTGTGTTTTTAAATCGGAAATTAAACAGAAAGCACCATTTTTTTTCCATTTGGATGTGTGTAAATTGCTGTGTATATTAAAGAATTGATTAGGAATCATTACCAGTTGTCTAAAAAGTTTTAATTCTGTTGGTGGTAATAGATTTTAAACCAATAATTTTTAATGAAGGCCATCCAGAATTCTTATGCTTTCAAATCCTGCAGGATTCCTTTGAAACACAATTGAGAAACCTGTGAGCTGGAAGGAGGTCTCCCTGTGGAGATTTTGTTTTGCTCAGAGACACTGGAGTTGAAATATTACCTGGTTTAGCCGGGCTCATAAGACATCTTGTTGCAGAATCCAATTTTACTGTCAGATTTCTCAGTCACATTATTACACAAAAATAATTTAATATTGATCAGTTGTAGGCTGCTGCAGTCACTAAAGATTTTGTCTACCTTATTAGTCACGCTGAAAGCCCTTGCTTGTAAATCGTCATCCCCACGCAACTCCCTAGCCGTCTGTACACACAATCCAGCTAGTCTCAGTACCCCTGTAAACTATCAGGTTTTCATCTCCGATACTTAATAGGCAGGATTTAACCTAGAGTATCTTTGCACCACAATGACTATTTTTATTGCATGGTCACAGAGATAAGAAGATTCCATCAATAAATTGCTCCCCTGGGAGCTGCACTCATCTTACCAACTCCAATTGAAAAAGCCCATGACAAATCAATCGTTCACCATTTAATGAACTGCTGTATTTAACCTGAATATATTACCTATGATAAAGCCAGACAAGCATGTAGTGAATAAAATCTACAATGTCAGACTCCCAAGTGCACTGAATTACGTCCCTGGCATTCAAATTCAGATATTTCCTCCTTGTGTCTTTTAACTGTCCATCTGTTCAGAAGAAAACTCACCGTAAAATATTGCAGCTAAGTATGCGAGGCGTAAAGTTGCATTTCTTCCATTCCCCGTTCAATTCACTCCGCAGCCAGTGAACGCACCGCACTTTGGACCCCGCCACACTATTCTGCATTGTGCTCTAAAGATCCTCGATTAAATTTGGACAGGGAAGAACAGGTCTCAGTGCGGGAGCCAGTTACCTCCCTGCCTCCACTCACTTTCCTGCAGAGAAGTACCGGGCAGTTCTTGGGCCCTCTTTCTTGAGGTCCTACCTCAGGCACAGGGTTGACATTAATCTGACACCTTCTTACTCCCACCTCTCAGTGCGCAGACTGACCGATCGGGGTTGTACATATTCCTGGAGGTTTCATCACATGGCCGTAGCAATTTGTTTCGCACCAGCAACGTGGTAAAATATAAAACAGAATTTCACCCTGAATCACATAAGGATATATACTAGGACAGGACCTTGGTCAAAGAGATAGGTTTTAAGAAGCATTTTAAAGGAGGAGAGAGCACAGTAGAGAGGCAGAGAGGTTTAGCAAGGGCGTTCCGGAGCTTGGGGCCTCGGCCACCAATGATAGAAGGAAAGAAAATTAGTTGTGTAAGAGGACAGTATTGGAGGTCGCAGAGTTGCACTCCACCTTGAACTGCCCCACCCACCCACATACCCGTGCCATTCATTACCTAGCAGCACATAAGAAAGCAAGAGACGCTTTGTTAACTGACTGAATCATTCTTCACTGTCAGTCAACCTTTTAACCCCCAGCGGCGATATTTTTATATCTACTAAGTGAAACTTTTCAAGGGGAATGAAAAAAAATTGCATTAATACCCTTCTGTCTTTTTCCTGGATGGCTTGTAGCAGTGGCCACTGAGATCAATCTTAGAATTCTGGAGACTCTAGGACAGTCTTTATACTGTCTGCATGGCAACCAACATCAACCATCTCGGCACAAAATGGGAATCTGAGCTGCATCTCTCTGGTCTGATAACCAGTGCCACATTGAGTCAGGAACTAACCGACTGAAATACAGGGGCACTCATGGCAATAAAACTGAGAGCGGGAAGATTTTGGTTTTGTGCTGTGTGCAGCAAAGTTATAAACCTCTTTATTGTGGAAATCCTCCTTTCACATTTTTACGAAATCAAAAAACGATGCAGCAGCATCAGCTTTGAAGCATCAGTGGTATCTTGAAAAGAACTACAAAGCTGATGTGTATCTATATTATAAGAACACTCAATCCAGCATGACACCAAAGTGGCATGCTGAGGGAATGCTGTCTTTGGGATGAGACAGTAAACCAAGGCCCTGTCTGCCCACTCAGGGGAACATAAAAGATCCCGCAGTACAATTCAGTGAAGAGCTGCCTTCGTGTCCTGGACATACTCAGCACTCAACTAACATCGCTACAACAATTTGATCGATTGTTTATCACATTGACGTTTCTGCGACCTTGCTGAGTGCAAATTGTCCTATATTGCAACAGTGACCACATTTCAATATTATAATGGAACCAACCCCGACAGGCACTCACAAACGATGATTATCCACAAATTAATGGGGCCAGTTTAGCTCGGTGGGCTAGACAGCTGGTTTGTGATGCAGAGCGAGGCCAGCAGCGCGGGTTCAATTCCTGTACTGGCTGAGGTTATTCATGAGGCCCCGCCTTCTCAACCTTTCCCCTTGCCTGGGGTTTGATCCTCAGGTTAAATCACCACCAGTCAACTCCCCCCTCAAAGGGGAAAGCAGCCTATTGTCATCTGGGACTATGGCGAATTTACCTTACCTTTATTGGGCGCCGTTTAAAGGAAATGAAACAGAGTCCCATTTTGGGCACGTCTTGCAGCGCCGAGAACAACCACACTATTAAACAGGACTCTGCTTCATTTCTGGGTCCCAGCGAGAAACGCCCTGTCGAGGCAGCACGTCGGCTCATTTCCTACACTAACAAGCTCAGCTCACCAGTGCAGGAAGAGATCGGGGCGCCAACTGATCTCTGGGCCCCCATCGGGGCCTCCGGGCCTCCCCCAACACCCCAACGTATTAATTAAGTGGTTCTTGTACCACCCGCAACCCACCTCATAAGGGCAGGTCACCTCCAGGCCCGATCCCTGGCCTGGGCAAGATGCCAGCCTGACACCCTAGCAGTGCTCCTTCCAGCCTGGCAGTGCCACCTGAACACCCTGGAATTGCCAGGGTGGCACGCGAGTAGCACTGTCAGGGTTCCCGGGTGCCTGGTGCTCAGGTGGCATTGGGATGCCAGCGTACCAACCTACCCAGAGCCTGACCACCCGGGGGCCTCAGATTGACTGGGAGACCCCACACAAGTGCCCAGATGCCTCGTCCAGGTTTGTGGAAACCCGTGCTTAACAGCACCCGTTCAAGTTCTCCTAGGCAAGACCGTTAGGTTCCGCACCTTGGGTAACTCCGGCGCGAACATATTTAAGTGAGCTTAACCGCACATGTAAATATGCAAATCTAGATCTCATGTGGCATAATGAATTTCATAAATCTCAAGAGAGGTTTCCTATGAGGTTTATCGGCCTCATCGCACCCAGAGTCGGGCGCAACAAGACCGTTAGATCGCGCTCAAAGAATAACAAGAGGATCACTGAAACACAGACTCTTGCAAATTATAGGCAACCTTCAATGTAACCAGCCCTCTTTACTAATTACATTTTACACCTTAAAACACATTGCCCTGAAGAGGTTTTATGAATGATGCTTCTGTAGACGGGGCTGATTGCAGGTTATGTTTTCCCATATCTAATGGCCATGAAATGTAAAGCAATCTGGGTTTAAGCTGATTTTGGAAAAGATTTGAGAAAACGGCTGCAACATCCAGGAATTATGAGTTGTCATTCGACCAAAGTATCACTGCTTAAATTAATAATGAACAATGAATGATTTTGTATGAATGCGCAATTCATTGTGCTTGTTAATTGCTGATTTTATGAAAATAAAAAATACCCTTTAATAAGAGATTTGTTTGCCGGAATATTGCAAGTATTTCTCAGGTCAATTTTTTCAAGTGATAGCTGTCCACGTGATCAAAGCTACAGACAGTACAATGACAGTTCGGAAAACTCTGACACCTACAAGACACAGACAGCTGATACTGATCTGGTAAGTGTTCAAAAATTACAGTCTTTACCTGCACAGGTACTTACTTCATGGACTGGAAAGCACTGAAGAACATCCTGAGGTCATGAAAAGGTGTGTATAAATGTGTGTCGAACCATTCTAAGTATCCCAATATCCCCATTTCGCAAAGTTAAGCTTAAAGGTTACATCAGAAATGTTAGCCCAACTCTTCTCTTTCATTATGACTGGTTGCTAAGTATTTCCAGCAATAGAGTGGGTTAGGATGGAGGAGGAATCTTGTAAGGGGTCTAGTTTGAGAGCTATGGTAACGGCAGCGTTGCCAATGGCTCCGAGGAGGTATTCAGGGAGCCCGGTGGTGCAGTCCACGGTGAAGATATGGAATCAGTAGAGGAGGCATTTTAGGGTGTAAGGGATGTCGGTGCTAACGCCGCTGTGCAAGAATCATGGGTTTGAGCCGGGGGGGGATTGATAGTGTAGACAGGAGGTGGAGGGAAGTGGCATTGATCAAGGTGAGGGATTGGTATTTGAAGGAAGGGTTCACCAGTCTGGAGGAGCTAAGGAAGAGGGTAGAACTGCCGAGGGGGAGTGAGTTCAGGTGTCGGCAGGTTAGGGACTTTATGCAAAAGGTCTGGAGGGGGTTCCCTAGGTTCCCACTCTGCTGGAACGACTGCTACTTCCGGATGTGGAAGGGGAGTGAAGAATTGGGGATATATACAAGTGGATGGGGGAGCAGGGAGGTGAGCGGGTGGTGAAGATCAAGAAGAAATGGGAAGCAGAGTTGGGAGGAGAGATCAAGTGGGGAGTATGGAGTGAGGCACTGCGTAGGGTAAACAGGACCTCCTCTTGTGCAAGGATGAGCCTTGTTTAAGGTGGTGCACAGGGTGCATATGACTCGGGTGAGAATGAGTGGTTTCTTTCAGGGGGTAGCAGATGAGTGTGAGAGGTGTGGGCAGGGACCAGCGAATCACGCACACATTTTTAGGGTTTGCGAAAAATTGGGAAGCTTCTGGGCGGGAGTGTTCGCGGACTTAGCCAGGGTAGCGGAGGAGGAGATGGACCCGGACCCTTTGGTGACGATATTTGGGGTTTCAGAGAAGCTGGAGCTCATGGAGAGGAGGCAGGACGATGTCTTGGCCTTCGCCTCTCTGATTGCACAGCGGCGAATTTTACTGGAGTGGCGGTCTCATCTCCACCGGGGGCAGCAGCATGGTTGGGTGACCTGTACGACATCCTGCGGTTGGAGAAGATAAAGTATGAGTTAAGCGGCTCTGCAGGGGGGGTTTAAGAAAAGGTGGGGGATGTTTGTGACTGTGTTTGAGGAGCTGTTCATTGCGGGGGAGGCGGAAAAAGGGAAAAAACCTGTACGGACTGTATAATTGATTGCTGGGAAGTATGTTTTCCAGGGTGTCTATTTGCTGAAACCTGTTTTGATACATGTTTGTAATAAAACACATTTTTAAAAAAAAGCATTTCCAGCAGTGTCAATTGGTATTCAGCATTCAAGTCCTCATGGTCCTCTTTCTTAGCTAGGTATGTACACTTCCTGATAAATTCATGCTCAGGTATTGTGTTTTGATTGGGTGCATTGCAGCTCAAACCTGGAGCTTGGACCTTAGGTTTGGAGAGAGGAGCCTGTCTTGACAGTGGCTCAAGAATTTATAAGATGCCGAGAATATCTTCCAAGACATGGCTGATCCATGCAGGCACTGCCACCCAAACAACATTGCACTAAGATCAATTCACAGAACCGTTTCGACACAGAAGGAGGCCATTTGGCCGATCGTGTCTGCACCAGTTCTCCATATGAGCATCATAGCTTTGTACCATTCCACTGCTTTTTCCCCGCACCCCTGCACATTGTTTCTACTCAAGTAATCATCTAATGCCCTCTTGAATGCCTCGATTGAACCTGCCTCCACCACATTTCCAGGCGG
Organism: Scyliorhinus torazame; assembly: GCF_047496885.1. Taxonomy (NCBI): domain Eukaryota; kingdom Metazoa; phylum Chordata; class Chondrichthyes; order Carcharhiniformes; family Scyliorhinidae; genus Scyliorhinus; species Scyliorhinus torazame. Next base: position 219,849,429 of record NC_092717.1, on the reverse strand, counting down.
TGCATTCCAGAACCGAACCACTCAATGTGTGAAAAAGCTTGCCCTCACACCGCATCTAAGTCTTTTACAAATCTGCGTCCTCTCGTTCTTGATCCTTTTACGAGGCTGGGAACAGTTTCTCCCTATCTACTCTCTTCCTATCTACTCTGTCCAACCCCCTCATGATTTTGCTCTTAGCCTTCTCCTCCCCAAGGAGAACAGTCCCAACCTCTCCATTCCATCCTCGTAACTGAAGGTTCTCATGAACTGCCGAAGTGAAGAGAAACTATAATTTGGCAGGGATGAGGCTGGACAATCCATTCCCACTCTGCATTGCCACTCCCACTCTGTAGAGGGAGCTGTACTTCTCAAAACCAATCAAATCGAAGAAAGAAAGAACGTGCATTTAGATGGCACCTTTTGTAAACTCAGGCTGTCATAAAGCACTTTGCAGTCAGCGAAATAACATTGTAATATAGAAAATGCTGTAGCCAATTTGCGCACAGCCAATTTGAGCACTGCGGAGAGTTGTACGCACGGCCCCATTTCTCTGTTTCTGTACCCCTTTCAATCATTTAGTTTATATCGCCTTTCCTCATTCTGCCCACCAAAACGCATCACATCGCATTTCTCGGAGTTAATATTTCATCTGCCCTTTTCACTTTAAAGAGGCTTTAAACCTCTGGAGTGTCCTTCTGCAGCTCAAGGCATGGCTGGTCCAACTGAATCACAGTTGTCCTCACCTTTGTCAAGCAGAGGACTATGAACTTGAAAATGGTCAGAACACAGGGGAAAAGAGAGCACAGCAAAGGTTAAACAATGAAACATAGGAACGTGGAAACGAGGAGCAGGCGTAGGCCATTTGGGCCTTCGAGCCTGCTCCGCCATTCAATGTGATCATGGCTGATCCTCGATCTCCAATGCTACATTCCCACTTTCTCCCCAAACCCGTGATGCCATTCAAATCTAAAAAATGATCTATCTCTTTCTTGAACACGTTCAGTGACTTTGCCTCCACAGCCTTCTGTGGTAGAGCATTCCCCAGGTTCACCACCCTCTGAGTGAAGAATTCTTTCCTCCTCTCAGTTCTAAATGGTCTACCCAGTATCCTGACACTGCGTTCCCTGGTTCTAGATTCCCCAACCTGGGAAAATGTCCAGGCTGCCCAGCCCTGTTAGAATTTTATACATTTCAATCAGATCTCCTCTCATCCTTCTAAACTCCAGGGAATACAGGCCCAGTCGATCCAATCTCTCCTTAGAGGACCACCCCCCCGCCCCCACCCCCCAGCCCCAGGATCAGCCGAGTGAACCTCCGCTGCACTTCCCCTATGGCAAATGTATCCTTTCTTAGGTAAGGAGACCAAAACTGCACGTTAGTTGCTGCTGATAAGTTTTCAAACAACATTGCATTCGGGAGAATTTTTATTTGCTAATACTAAGGCCAGGATTCTCCGGCCAGATTCTAACTGCTCCCGCCATCAGAGAATCAGGACTGTGTCCCACTGGCACTAGGATTGTCATTAGGTGGCATTATCATGGCCTGACTATGTCAAAAGAATAGACAGTGCTAAACACGCCAGATTCCGTGCAGTTAAGAGGGTTGGGCCGCAATTTTGAACAGGCACCCCGATTCCAAAATCCAGGGACATCCCCGGACATTTCCCCCCCCGCCCCCCGCCACAGCACAAAGGTTGATGCCGCCCCCATCCCTGGCAAGGGGAGCAACCTCCCCTCCCCCCCAACCCCTCATCAAAGAGGGGCATTCCCCCCACCATCATGGTAATAAATTGGGTCACCCCCACACCATGCACATGTGAGGGTAACCCAGCCCTCCCTCAGCACCCCTCTCAGCCCCCCTCCTGGCCCCCCTTCAGCCACCCCTCCCAGCACCCGCCCCCCTCTGTCCTTCCTTCAGTATCTGCCCCGTGGCACCATGGCACTGACAGTGACTCCCGAGCTTGGCTCGATGGAGTGGGGTCAAGGGGGTCAGGCCATTGCTGTTACAACCCCCTGGGCTAGTGTGGGGTCAATTTCAGCCCTCCTTGACCTGGTTCCACAACACAATTGAATTAATCAATAATTCTTAGAAAGCACCCAAAGTCTTTGGCCCTTGGCTGCCCAATAATTACAGTCACCAGGTTTGGAACTTTAAACACAATTACTTTTTATAAAAAGAACTATATTGAAATATGCAGCAAATACAACTGGTTAACTATCTACGAATTCCTAATCCCCCACTTTAACTTGCCCCACCCTCTACACATACAAGACAGACAAACACAGAGGGGAGGGGTGAAAATAATAAGTAAAAGGAATAGGAGTCATTATTTCAGGTGGCTATCTTTAAGCAGACTATAATATCCTGCACGGGACTTACGGGGTGAAAACGATTATCTTCCCCATGGTTCCCGCAGAGTACGAGCTCCACCGCTGAGGGGCGGGCAAATTCCATTTAGTATTGTATAAAAGGTGGCAAGTCAGGCACCGACCAGAAAGAAGCATGTAGGGATCTCCCGGGAAGTGTACATACCGTGATTGTAAATAAATCAAAGTTTTTTATTTTACTCGGTGTGAACTCGTCGGGCCCTTACTAAACAGACCTTCCTTCAAAGTAAGATTTCAGATCCAGGTCTTTGTTCTCAGCCTTTAGTGATTTCACTGTCACTCCATTCATTCAGGTTCTCCGTAGGTTCAGAAATACATCAACTCACAGCCTTTCTCGAGACTGAGAGAGAGGAGAGGGAGCAGGTCCTTGTCCCTGTGTCGTCTGCTTTCCTTATGTATCTGAAATCATTCCACTCGAGTAGAATCCAATCACCACCTGTTACCAGGCAGAATACGACCTTCTGACCAATTCAAACGAGTCCCACCCTATCTCTTGAGTACCACAAAGTCTGGCTCATGCTATAGCTAGCAAAGGGTAGGTACTTTGTTATAACTACTTGAATTCTTCATTCTGTCTGTTGCTTGACTTTCAGGTACAAGTCCATTAACCATCCATAGATCAAAAATAATCACGGCAAAAATAAAGAAAGGGGAAATGAGGGAATTAACAGGAAGAGCCCTAACATGCCTCACCCCCTAAAAGGAATGAAATGTCTGGGCTCGGGCGTTTCATTATGAGGTGTGCAGGACACAAATCACAAACACGTCCCCATTATATAGGTTCCCTTCCCAGTCTCTACATTGGTAACTAATCAGCCCTTAAACCCATGGCAAAGCATCCACAATCACATTATCCTTTCCAGGGATCTGTACAATTTTAACATTGAATTGTTGTAATAATAAACACCATTGCAATAATTTTCTGTTCTGAATTTTAAACTTTTCTCTAAGCACAAGCGGATTGTGGTCGGTACAAACTAAGCTTTGTTTGTTGCCATGTCAGACATATACTTCAAAATACTGAAGGTCTAGTAGCACAGCCCCTACCCCCAGGTCACTGTCATCTGTGGCTATTTTAATGGTCTGGAAAGGTCCAGGGCGTCCAGCAGCGGTTCGCCCACTAACATCTTTATTTCTTTTATTTTTTATAAAGTTATAGTACCCAATTCTTCTTTTCTAAGGGACAATTTAACGTGGCCAATGAACCTACCCTGCACATCTTTGGGTTGTGGGGGTGAAACCCACGCAAACATGGGGAGAATGTGCAAACTCCACACGGACAGTGACCCAGAGCCGGGATCGAACCTGGGACCTCGGCGCCGTGAGGCGGCAATGCTAACCACTGCACCACCGTGCTGCCCTCGGCAGGTCTCCTGACCCGCCAGGTCGGAGAATCCAAAGGGGGGGGGGGGGGGGGGGGAGGGCGAATCCCACCCGCCACCACGACGCCGGCTGCCCTATTCTCCGCCGCCGTTTTTCGGGCCGCGGCGGGATTCCCGCCACTCCGGTCAGGGGCCATTGAAAGCGCCCCCCCCCCCCCCGGCGATTCTCTGGGCCACGATGGGCCGAGCGGCCGTCCATTTTTGGCCAGTCCTGCCGGCATGAATTACTCACCTCACGCATGGCGGGACTTGGCAGGTGAGTGTGCGGGGACGGTCCTCGGGGGATCTGACCCCGGGGGCGATCCCCACGGTGGCCTGGTCTGCGATTGGGGCCTACCGATCTGTGGGCGTGCTTGTTCCGTGGGGGGCCTTCTTTCCTCCGCACCGGTCCCCTGTAGAGCTCCACCAGAGCAACCACCTACCTTCCACAAGAGCTGACATCGGCCATCGGATCCCAGGATCATCCAGCAGCAGCCGCCGACCGAGGAAGCGAGGGAAATGCGGCGGTCTGCAGGTTAGACTGAAGCAACGCGGTTTCAAGACCCCTCTCCCCAGCATACTCCTGGCAAACGTCCAAGTGATCGAAAACAAGCTGGATGAACTTAACGCCACACTTGCCTCTCAGAGGGAAGTAAGAGACTGCTGTGTGCTCGGTTTCACAGAGACATAGCTCACCCCTGCCTCACCGGACTGTGCCATACAACCTGAAGGCTTCTCAATTCGCCGGGCGGACCGCACGGCATCATCAGGCAAAGCGAAGGGTGGAGGGGTTTGCCTCCTCATCAACTCCTCCTGGTGCTTGGATGTGGCGACTCTGGCGACCTACTGCTCCCCAGACCTGGAATACCTGACAGTGAAGTGCCGCCCTTATTATCTTCGATGTGAGTTCACTTCAGCCATTATCACAGCGGTCTACATCCCACCCTAGGCAGTAGTGAGGAAGGCGCTGGACGAACTATACACAGTAATAAACAACTACGAAACAGAAAACCCGGAGGCCTTGTTCATCGTGGCCGGAGACTTCAACAAGGCCAACCTCAAGAGTGTACTGCCAAACTTCCACCAGCACATCTCCTGTCCCACCAGGGGCGACAACACTCTTGACCACTGCTACTCAAAAATCAAGGGCGCCTACCGTTCCATCCCCCGACCGCACTTTGGGAAAATCAGACCATAAGACGGTGCTCCTTCTCCCGGCATACAAGCAGAAACTCAAGCGGGAGAATCCAGCTAAGAAGGTTGTGCAGTGCTGGTCAGAGGAGACAGAAGAGCTCTTACGTGACTGCTTAGAGACAGTGGACTGGTCCATATTTAAGAACTCAAGTGACCAACTTAAATGAGTATGCCACCACCGTCACAGACTTCATCAGCAAATGTGTGGATGACTGCGTGCCAAAGAAAGCAGTACGTGCGTTCCCCAACCGGAAACCATGGCTCAATCGCGAGATTGACTCTCTACTGAAGGACAGATCTGAGGCGTTCAAGGCAGACGACCCTGACCTATACAAGAAATCCAGGTACGACCTCCGCAAAGCCATCCGGAATGCCAAGAGAGAATATCAAACCAAGCTAGAGTCACAGACAGACTCTTGGCGGTTGTGGCAAGGACTAAACAACATAACGGGCTACAAAGCGAAGCCGAACAGTATCTCTGGCAGCAGCGCACCACTCCCCGATGAACTCAATGCATTCTATGCTCGGTTCGAGCAGGTAACCAACAATCCGCTGGCGAGTGCCCCAGCAGCCCATAATTCACCCATACCCACCATCACAGCTTCCAAAGTCAGATTGGCCTTCCTGAAAGTGAACCCTCGGAAGGCGACGGGCCCAGACGGGATCCCTGGTCGTGCACTCAGAGCCTGCGTGGACCAGCTGGCAGAGGTATTCACGGACATCTTTAACCTGTCCCTACTCCACTCCGAGGTCCCCACCTGCTTCAAGAAGACCACCATCATACCGGTACCAAAGAAGAACCAGGCAACGTGCCTCAATTACTACCGACCAGTGGCCCTGACTTCAGTCATAATGAAGTGCTTCGAGAGGTCGATCATGAAGCGCATCACCTCCATACTCCCAGAACGCCTTGATCCACTGCAATTCGCATACCGCTGCAACCGGTCCACATCAGACACCATTTCCCTGGCCCTACACTCATCCCTAGAGCATCTCGAAAACAAGGACTCCTACATTAGACTCCTATTTATTGACTACAGCTCCGCCTTCAACACCATAATCCCAGCCAAGCTCATATCAAAGCTCCAAAACCTAGGACTTGGCTCCCCACTCTGCAACTGGATCCTCGGTTTTCTGACCAACAGACCACAATCAGTAAGAATGAACAACAACACCTCCTCCACAATAGTCCTCAACACCGGCACCCCGCAAGGCTGCGTACTTAGCCCCCTACTCTACTCCTTGTACACACACGACTGCGTGGCAAAACTTGGTTCCAACTCCATGGGCAAGTTTGCTGACGATACGACCAGTGGGCCGGATCTCGAATAACGATGACTCCGAATACAGGAGGGAGATAGAGAACCTAGTGGAGTGGTGTAGCGACAACAACCTCTCCCTCAATGCCAGCAAAACTAAAGAGCTGGTAAAGTACTGTACACACCCCTGTCAGCATCAACGGGGCCGAGGTGGAGATGGTTAGCAGTTTCAAATTCCTAGGGGTGCACATCTCCAAAAATCTGTCCTGGTCCAGCCACGTCGACGCTACCACCAAGAAAGCACAACAGCGCCTATACTTCCTCAGGAAACTAAGGAAATTTGGCATGTCCACATTAACCCTTACCAACTTTTACAGATGCACCATAGAAAGCATCCTATCAGGCTGCATCACAGCCTGGTATGGCAACTGCTCGGCCCAGGACCGCAAGAAACTTCAGAGAGTCGTGAACACCACCCAGTCCATCACACAAACCTGCCTCCCATCCATTGACTCCATCTACACCATCGCTGCCTGGGGAAAGCGGGCAGCATAATCAAAGATCCCTCCCACCCGGCTTACTCACTCTTCCAACTTCTTCCATCGGGCAGGAGATACAGAAGTCTGAGAACACGCATGAACAGACTCAAAAACAGCTTCTTCCCCACTGTCACCAGACTCCTAAATGACCCTCTTATGGACTGACCTCATTAACACTACACCCTGTGTGCTTCATCCGATGCCAGTGCTTATGTAGTTACATTGTATATGTTGTGTTGCCCTATTATGTATTTTCTTTTCTTCCCATGTACTAATGATCTGTTGAGCTGCTCGCAGAAAAATACTTTTCACTGTACCTCGGTACACGTGACAATAAACAAATCCAATCCAATCCAATATTTCCCGGGGGCCGGCGCGGAGAAGAGAACCCCCGCGCATGCGTGGAAATACACCGGCCGTTCCGCGCATGGGTGAACTCGTGCCGGCCCTCCGCTGCCGGCTGGAGTGGCGCCAACCCCTCCTGCATCCACCTAGCCCCCTAGAAAGGTGAGAATTCCTCACTGTGCAGGGCTGTTGATGCCGGAGACGTTGGCGCTGGTTTTTCCGTCGGCGTGGGGACATAGCCCCATTTTCAGAGAATCCCGCCCAGGCTTCTCCGTCCGATCGTGATTGCTGATCTTAGCTGCAGGGAACGGAGAATGCTGGCCTAAGAGTCCTGCCATTCTACAACATCCTTTCTGTGGATTAATGGCATTCCAATTAGTGCTGTTCTACATAAATCAATCAAGCGCATACCTAGGGATCTAAAATTGTCAGGCAGGAATAAACAAACATGAAAACACAAATGGAAATGATCCCAACGCCATTGAAATAAATGCTGGCAGATTAGTCTAAAAGACTGCGTCAATAACTTGCCAGCATTTATTAACTGCTGATGTGGGTCAGAATTCAGGTTCAAGTCACAAAAACAAAGGCTCCATCAAATAATTCACTATTCCATGTTAATGCCATTGTACTGTTGTTTCAAAACAGAAGTTGATTTTAAGCAGTGTGCCAAAATGTTAAGTAAACACCCTCTTCAGCCAGTCCCAAAAATATGTTTCAGGATACAAGAACAAACAGTAGATTCCACACAGAATTGGGGGCATAATTGTGGATTACACTTTGTGTATTTCCTTTTCAGGAAAATGTAAAGAAGGATTCTTCTGCGACTCATCTGATCTTTCACGACAGGCAAATTAAAAGCAGAGAAGCTTACGAAAGGCGCTCTCTGTTTTCATTTTGGATCAACAAAGACAATGGGGAGAATTGACCTAGCCCCCACTCAGTGGAAACCGGACTTGTGAAGCAGCAGTTAAAATGGAGCCAATGAATTGCATACTTCTCTCCAATCTATCGCAACTTAAAAAGATCTGGGTCGGAATTCTCCGGCCGTTGGGATTCTTTATTCCCACCGGGGGGGGAGGTCATGGGGCAGTGTAAAAATAAGAATGGGAATTTTAAAATCAAGGCATTTGCTTCATTGGGAGCCAATGTTTGTTCCTGGCACGCAGGGGTGACAGGGGAATGGGCCTTTGGTGTGTGTTGGGACACGGGCAACAGAGCTTTGGATGACCTCAGGTTTGTGGAGGGTAGAATATGAGAGGCCAGCCAGGGATTTGTTGGAATAGTCGAGTCTGGAGGTAATGGATGCCTGGATGGGGGTTTCAGCAGCAAATGAGCTGAGACAGGGACAAAGTCAGGCAATGTTATGGAAAGGGCAAGAACAAAGAACAAATAACAAAGAACAATACATCTCAACAGTACAGTACAGTGGGCAGCATGGTAGCACAAGTGGATAGCACTGTGGCTTCACAGCGCCAGGGTCCCAGGTTCAATTCCCCTGCTGGGTCACTGTCTGTGCGGAGTCTGCACGTTCTCCCCTTGTCTGCGTGGGTTTCCTCCGGGTGCTCCGGTTTCCTCCCACATTTCAAAGACGTGCACGTTAGGTAGATGGAGCCATGAGGTTGTGTTGCAGCTGTACAAAACTCTGGTGCGGCCGTATTTGGAGTATTGCGTGCAATTCTGGTCGCCACATTATAGGAAGGATGTGGAAGCATTGGAAAGGGTGCAGAGGAGATTTACCAGAATGTTGCCTGGTATGGAGGGAAGATCTTATGAGGAAAGGCTGAGGGACTTGAGGCTGTTTTCGTAAGAGAGAAGAAGGTTAAGAGGTGACTTAATTGAGGCATACAAGATGATCAGAGGATGGGATAGGGTGGACAGTGAGAGCCTTTTTCCTCGGATGGTGATGTCCAGCACAAGGGGACATAGCTTTAAATTGAGGGGAGATAGATATAGGACAGATGTCAGAGGTAGGTTCTTTACTCAGAGAGTAGTAAGGGCGTGGAATACCCTGCCTGCAACAGTAGTGGACTCGCCAACACTAAGGGCATTCAAATGGTCATTGGATAGACATATGGACGATAAGGGAATAGTGTAGATGGGCTTTAGAGTGGTTTCACAGGTTGGCGCAACATCGAGGGCCGAAGGGCCTGTACTGCGCTGTAATATTCTATGTTCTAAAACGTTTAGGAGGGGTTATTGGGTTACGGGGATAGGATGGAAGTGAGGCCTTAAGTGGGTTGGTGCAGACTCGATGGGCCGAATGGCTTCCTTCTGCACTCAATGTTCTATGTTCAGACAACATCCTGGTAAACCTCCTCTGCACCCTCTCCAAAGCCTCCACACCCTTCTGGTAGGGTGGCAACCAGAATTGTGCGCAAATTTCCAAGTGCGGCCTTCCCATACTGGAGCATGACTTGCCAGTTTTTAAACTCGATTGCCCGTCCAATAAAGGCAAACATTTCACATGCTTTCTTGACTACCTTGTCCACTTGTGTTGCCACTTCAAAGATCAGTGGACCTGCGCGCCCAGATCTCTCAGACTTTCTATATTCCCAAGAGTTTTGCCATTTACGGTATATTTTCCCTCTATGTTAGACCTACCAAAATGCATTACCTCACATTTGACCGGATTAAACTCCATTTGCCATTTCTCTGCCCAAGTCTCCAACCTATCCATGTCCTGCTGTATCCTCCGACAATCCTCAACACTATCTGCCACTCCACCAATCTTGGTGTCATCTGTCAACTTACTAATCAGACCGACTACATTTTCCTGCAAATCGTTTATGTATCCTACAAACAACAGAGGCCCCAGCACAGATCCCTGTGGAACACCACTAGTCATAACCTTCCATTCAGAAAAACACCCTTCTACTGCCACCCTCTGCCTTCTGTGATCGAGTCAGTTCTGTATCCATCTTGCCACCTCACCTCTGATCCCGTGTGACTTCACCTTTTGTACCAGTCTGCCATGAGGCACTTTGTCAAAGGTTTTACTGAAGTCCATCGTAGTGATGGCACAGATATGAGGTCGACAGCACATCGCAGCATCAAATGTGATACCAAAGTTGAAAACAGCCTGGCTCAGACTGTTGCCACGGAGAATATTGGATCCGGTGGCTAGGGAACGGACTTTGGAATGGGGTCTGAACCCAATGGCTTCAAACCTCCCAAGATTTAATTGGAAATTTCTGCTCATCCAGTACTGAAATTTCATAGATTATCATAGAATTTACAGTGCAGAAGGAGGCCATTCAGCCCATCGGGTCTGCACCAGCTCTTGGAAAGAGCACCCTACCCAAGTCCACACCTCCACCCTATCCCCATAACCCAGCAACCACGCCAACACTAAGGGCAATTTTGGACACTAAGGGCAATTTATTATGGCCAATCCACCTAACCTGCACATCTTTGAACTGTGGGAGGAAACCGGAGCACCCGGAGAAAACCCACGCACACACGGGGAGGATGTGCAGACTCCGCACAGACAGTGACCCAAGCTGGAATCGAATCTGGGACCCTGGAGCTGTGAAGCAATTGTGCTATCCACAATGCTACCGTGCTGCCCGAATGAAAATGAAATGAATGAAAATCGCTTATTGTCACAAGTAGGCTTCCAATGAAGTTACTGTGAAAAGCCCCTAGTCGCCACATTCCGGCGCCTGTTCGGGGAGGCTGATACTGAATGTCCAATAAGAAATCTGATAATTGTGCAATGGTTGGAGGAGTCAAGTGAGGTGGTGGTGAGATCGAGCTGGGTATCCCCAAGAAATGTGAACATGAATGCTGCGCTTTTGGAAGATATCGTTGAGGCACAGTAGATGAGAAACATGAGACGGACAAGGATCAGGTCTTGGAGGATACCAGATGCAATGGCACAGGTGCAGGAAGATAAAATATTTATTGGGAACAAAGTCCCATAGCGAGTGCGTTTCGCCGTGGGTTTCCCGGCACTCACGGTGCCAACAAACACATGGCTATACATGGCTCGCATACACTGGTGTCGTTTTGGCGTTCCCATCTCGGAGGCCCCAGAAGCGAGCCCTGACACCCCCCTGCCAGAGCGCACTCTGGGAGGTCCCCAGCTCCCCCCAACACCCACACAGGGCGTCCCTGGCCCGATCACGCACATGCAAAAAATGCCAGCTCAGCACAGCTAACCTGGCGTGCCCCTGTCAGCTGGCAGTTTCACCTGGGCACATTGGTGGTATTACCAGGGTGCCAGGCTGGTACTGCCAGGGTACGGCCCTGCCCAAAGGGTGTGCAGCTGGGGGCCTCCGATCCCTTGGGAGAACCCCGCATGTGCCGTTCCACCTGATACCCGTTTTTGGAAACCAGTGTTGAATGGCGCTCGCCTGAGGTCTCCGAGGCGAAGAGGATCCCACTCACGCTTATTGGCCACGCAGTGCCATGATGAGCTGCTTTTCACGCGCAGCGTGGCCATTGGATCGCGCCCTATAAGCGATACTTTGGATGTGATTGGATAGATGAGAATGGAACCAGGCCTGAGCAATCCTGCCCAGCTGGATGGTGGCAGAGAGGCGTTGGAGGAGGATGGTGTGATCAACCATGTCAAAGACTGCAGACTATTGGAGGAGAACATGGAGGGAAAGGTTATCTTTGTCACAGTCACATACAGGGATAGGGCGGGGAATTGGGCCTCAGTAGGGAGTCAATTGTGACTTCGATAAGAGCTGTTACGTAGTACAGTTGCCGGGAAGGAAACCTGATTGGAGGGATTCAAACATGCAGCCTGGGGAAAATGGGGACTGATTTGGAAAGGGACAACACATTCCAGGGCTTTGTAGAGGAAAGGTAGACTGGCAATGGGATGGTAGTTTTCAATGAACATGGAGTCAATGGTTGGGATTTTGAGGAGAGTGGTGATGACAACAGATTTTAGGGAGAGAGGAACAACATGTGAATCATAGAAACCCTTAAGTACAGAAGGAGGCCATTCGGCCCATCGAGTCTGCACCGTCCCTCTGAAAGAGCTCCCTACTGAGGCCCAATTCCCCGCCCTATCGCTGTGACCCCATCTGAAGTGAGAAACCCGTTAACAATATCGGTTAACGTGGGGACCAGTGTGTGTGTGCATGTAAAATTCACTAAATTCATCCCATGAAGGAAGAAATTTAACCAAAATCAAGAAACCTGCTGAGAAACGTTTGTGGGTAAACAGAGTAATGTTTTAAAAAATGATTGCAAGCGGACAGCACAAATGGACCTTGGACTGAATTACTGCACTGGGCGAAGATACGGAAGTTGTGATCTATTGTTGCCTTGCAAAAGACAAAGTGAAGGTAAGTGAATAGCAGACTGTGAACTTTGCTATAATTTACTGTGTTAAAAGCTCACTAATACTCCATGCCTAATATATCTAAAAGTACCGCAGCATAAAAGCGGTAAAACCATTTCTCTGCGTTCAAATTCAAATGAGTTTGGAACTCATCCAAGCCCAATAAACAGAAAACAAATTAAATTGACTGCCGCAACAGTAAGTAAAATAATTTCAAACAAAAAAAAAACTCACAATCTGGTGCATATATAATAAGTGATAATAGATGCATGCCAGTAAATTAAAGACAGAATCCAATTTCAGAGCTCAGATGATGCACATTAACTGTTCTCACAAATTACCATGTCATTTGAGCCCCTGAATTAGATTACTATCCTGTAATTTGCTTCCAGCTTCCCTCTAGGTAGTCAAGGGAGGGTTGTGTACATGAAAGAAGGGCGATTGCAGCAAGATCGTGGTCATGTAGGCCGAGGTGAAGATTTCCTTTGCTTGTGGGAACATCAGAATAGAATCCAAGGAAGGTTGTTAAAATGTCGCTCCAAGTGAGGGACACAGGAAATCGTCCCCTGATGTCTTCATCCTGTAATCAGCATCGAACCCCTGAACCAACAGTATTGTGAGGCAATGTTGGCATAATGGTAATGTCACTTGCCCAGTAATCCCGGCTAAAAGCTCCGGGGTCATGGCATCCTATCATAGCAACTGATGGAACTTGAAATCAGCTAATAAATGCAGAATATAAAGCTAGTATCAGTAATGGTGACCATGGCAACCATCACTGATGCAAAAACCTATTTGTTTCACTAAAATCCTTTCGGAAATCTGCCATCCTTACTTGATCTGGCCTCGAGGTGACTTCAGGCCAACAACGATGCGGTTGACACTTAATGGCCCTCAGCTCAATCAGGGATGGTAAATGGAAATGAAAATCGCTTATTGCCACAAGTAGGCTTCAAAACAAGGTACTGTGAAAAGCCCCTAGTCGCCACATTCCGGCACCTGTTCGGGGAGGCTGGTACGGGGATGGGCAACAAATGTTGGCCTCGCCAGTGATGCCCACAAGAATAAAGTACTGATCTGCGGTTGGGGCATTTCTTTAAAATGGGAAATAAGTGAAAATGTTGAAATCAGTTTGAAAAGAAGGCCTGAGCATAGTTAGCTTGAGTTGTATCGGAACCTTGGAGGCAGATGTGAAGAGAAAAATTAGGAAAAGGAAATGCCATGCCGGTTCCCCAATGTGTACCTGCATCCATCCACCCTTCCCATGGACAGCTCCTGTGCAGTGATAGCAGCAAGGTGGAAAGCCAATTAAGCTTGTTAACTGGGCATTCAGTGACAAGTCTCCAAGGGCACTGCAGTTTTGATAGCGCCGCACAAGCCCCAAGTGGTGTCAAAACCTTGGCAATGACGGGCAGCCAGCAACAGCAGGAGGTGGTGGCCGCAATATAAATATACAATGTAATGTAGCAGCTTATGGTGCACACAGCGAGCCTGAGGGCATCTGTGGCCAACAGCAGCTCCTGGAGAACTGTTCGCACAGACAGTGCTGAGAATAGAGATGGGGCTGCAAGTTTCCTCAGCATTCTCTCAGGGTCATTTTGCTCCGTTCTCCTGTGAGGCTGTCATTCCAGCAGCATGCTGACACTCCAGCTGCAATGAAGGCTTATTGACCCCCTCCTGAACTGGACCAAAAGCTCAGAGGCAGACAAGGTACCAGCCTGGCCCTTCCAGGGTGCCCAGGTGACACCGCCAGGGGGCGGGGGGGGGGGGGATAGTCACGACACCAAAACAGTTCAGAGAGCGGCACAGTAGCAGAGTGGGTAGCACTGTTGCTTCACAGCTCCAGGGTCCCAGATTCGATTTCCCGGCTTGGGTCACACTGTCTGTGTGGGGTCTGCATGTTCTCCCTGTGTGTGGTTGGGTTTCCTCCGGGCGCTCTGGTTTCCTCCCACAAGTCCCGAAAGACGTGCTTGTTACGTAATTTGGACATTCTGAGTTCTCCCTCCGTGTACCCGAACAGACGTTGGAATGTGGCGACTAGGAGCTTTTCATAGTAACTTCATTGCAGTGTTAATGCAAACCTACTTGTGACAATGAAGATTATTATTTTTTTTTTTTAAAGGATAGCTACAAGCGCAGGGACGGCCCCACTAATCCCGCCCAGAACGTACTCTCTTTTATTTTGGTTAGATAGCGCTCTCTATGTCCAGAATATGTAGCCAATGAGGGCAAATCCAGCTTTGACCTTACTATTGCGGGTCACAGCCCATCCTTGCACACCACAAAGTCTCACTGGATGTGACAGGATTGCAGAGCTTAGAGCAACTCCATTGGTGTGGGATTGGTTTTGTCTGTCACTTGATGCTTATGCTGTTTGGCATGCACGTAGTTGCACCAGTTTGGCATCTAATTTTTCTGTATGCCTGATACTGCTCCTGGCATGCCCTCCTGCACTCTTCCAGGATTGATATCCTAGATGATGGTAATGGTAGAGTGGGGAAGATACCAGGCCATGAGGTTATAGATTGTCTGATGTCTGACTTGAGTTGCTAGATCTGCTCTGAATCTATCCCATTTAACATGGTGGTAGGGCCACACAACACAATGGAGGGTATCCTCAATGTGAAGACGGGACTTTGTCTCTACAAGGATTGTGCGGTAGCCACTCCTGCCAATACTATCATGGACAGATGCATCTGCAACAGGCAGGTTGGTGAATATGAGGTCAAGTATGTTTCTTCCTCTTGTTGGTTCCCTCACCACCTGCTACAATCCTAGTCTAGCGACTATGTCCTTTAGGATCCAGCCAGCTCGGTCTGTGGTGGTACTACCTACTGTGGGGGGATTCAAACCCGGGTCCCCTGCGTATTACCCTGGGTGTCTAGATTACCAGTCCAGTGACATCACCACTACGCCACTGCCTTCCTGACTGGGAGCATTGCGGGACTCTTGAAGTCCACTTGAAGAAGATTTTGTGACTGATCATCGGAAACCAGTGCATCTGCAGATTTCATCCCCACTTCGTGTTCAGCTCAGCCAGAAACGCAGTCGTGTTTGTTGCTGGAATGGTAAATGCAGTCCCACCACAAGAAGAGGAAAGGTCAGATTTCAGTTCCTTCTCACCATCTAACTCAGTCCTGCTGGGGAGTGCACATGTGTGGACACCTGGGTGAGGTTTGGTTATGTGCCTACTCATTGTCAATGCCATCTGGCCCAACAAGTCTATGCTGGTGTTTCTGCTCCTCCCAGCTTGTATCATAGAATCATTGATCACTGAATCACAGAATACTGCAGTGCACCAGGGGGCCATTCGGCCCATCGAGTCTGCACCGATTATTTGAAGGACCATCCTACAGGGGCAGGAATCGAACCTGGTCCCTGGCGCTGTGAGGTGGCAGTGCTAAACACTGTCACCGTATCTAGTCTTATTCTCCTACTCGTTTACCCTGTATCTAATGTCCTGTCAATGCTATTTGCTTGAACTACAATATGCGAATTCCACATTCTCAGCACTCCCTGGATTAAATAAGTTCCTGGATTCGTTATTAGGGGCTTTCTTGGATTTATGGCCGCTAGTTCTGGTCGCCTGTCTCTGCCCATATCCCTCCCCCAAAACACAAGCCATCTCCCCCACACATGCCCCATCCCCCCACCCCCCAATCCCACCATTGCTGCAGGGCCGGTGTATCCCAACATGAAGAAGGAAGAGAACGTGGAGGTTACAACATAGCGAAGAAAGAAATGCACTGATGTTATCTAATGGGGGATCTTGGACACACAGAGGCACGCACCCATGCCTGAGCACACAGCAGGGGTCCGATTCAGTCGCCGATCTGTATTATGTTCGCTAATCTCAGCTGGATTGGTGATAAGAACTGTGGCAATTAACCTGAACACCCTGGGGTTAGCGAAGGAAATATGAACACCAGTTCACACTTTGAATTGAGATTCATCGAGCCCGATAGAAAATACCTGCTGTCTGAAATCAGAAGTGGGCAGCAGGTCTACTGCTGACATTCACTGTCAAGGTAGGTACTTTCATAATCAGGTCTTGAAAGAGGTACCAGAGGGTAATCATTATCTGTAGAACTATAATCCAACACAGATTCAATACCTTCAGGGACATAAGTGGAAGACAATCTATAGAAAAAAGTGTGCTTTTCTTTAAGCCTTCGGTTTATGAAAAGATCAGAGATGAGACATTTCACCTGTCAATACTTTTGCTGAAAAAAACTATTATAAAATTATCAAAATGGGAGAAATTTAGCTGTCCAAGGCCATGGTTCTCAGAAACCAGGGTGACGCTTTGTGTCACCTTCTCCTTTCACTCAACTGCATTCAGACATTCGTAGCATAGATTGGTAAAAGCCATCATTTAGAGTATTAGATAAAGTTAAATAAAACCATTCTATCTGTCAGCCACACACACACACATTTAATTATTGAGGCTAAGACAGCACAATAATATTCTATTAAGATACGTTTTTATTTAATATTCACATTCTTGGAAAACCCCTGAATGGAATTCCAGCGCATGAACCAAGTATAAGGGGCTGGGTTCTCTGTTTTGGAGGCTAAGTCCCCACACCGGGGTGAAAACGGTGGTCTTTTACACCAGAAACACTGGCGTCAAAAGGCCACTGATTCCCCATTTTGCTGGGGACTAGCAGGGTGCACTTGGACCGCCAATGTAATGCCCCGCATTGGCTGCTCGCGTGACCGGACTGCCCGCCCTCATTGCCCCCAGCCCTGAATGAAGCCTCCCCCTGCCTGCCGATCGGCCCTCTCTGGACTGTAGCGGCCCCGGACTGAGACCGCAGCTCCCACGCGAGCTTCCCGGACGGTGTGAGTACACGTAACCCACGCTGTCGGGAATTCAGCTGGTTGGGGACGGAGCTTTGGGGGGGGTGGGCCTCAGGCAATGGCCTGAGGCGGTGGATAATCGGCACGGCGTATTCCTAGAATACGCCGCCTTTCAGGGGGCGGAGAACTTTAAAACGGGCACCGCTGCCGGTTTTGCCTCCAAAACGGATTCTCCGCCCCGTCGACAAACGTGATTTCTGCGTCAGGGAGCGGAGAATCCAGTCCAAGATTTCTACATGTTTTCATCCAGTAAAGCTTGCCATGGTTTAATAGAGGAGGCCAGACGGGCGGCGCGGTGGCTCAGTGGGTAGCACTGCTGCCTCACGGCGCTGAGGTCCCAGGTTCGCTCCTGGCTCTGGGTCACTATCAGTGTTGGGTTTGCACATTCTCCCCGTGTTTGCGTGGGTTTCGCACCCACAACCCAAAGATGTGCAGGGTAGGTGGATTGGCCACGCTAAATTGCCCCTTAATTGGAAAAATGAATTGGGTACTCTAAATTTTTAAAAACATAGATGAGGCCAGAGATCATTGTAAGTGCTCTAAAAAAAAGTGCCAAGGGCTGACGAGCAACATAGTTTCCGCACAGTCATATAAACGCTGAGGTGTGGGTCACGCCTCAGTAAAGTCTGTTATTAATATATTGGGCTGGATTCTCCGGTCCCCCAGCCGCGTGATTCTGTACTCCCGCTGCTTGTCAATGAGAATTCCCATTGTAGCCACCCCATGCCGCTGGCAGGGGTGCGCTGCCGGCGGAAAAAGTGAATCGCAACGACCGGAAAAATCCAGCCAATGACAGCCCATTTTCTAGCCTTTGGAGATTGTCCTGTCACATAGAAGAGGCGGCTGAAGAAAAAAAGAACAACATGAGGGAATCCCATTCCCCAAAATATCAGCCATAGATAGTGATCACCCCTCTGAGCCAGGCATCCACAATCCTACTCCAGAGGCGTGAGCACATCATCTAGGTTGGCACTGAGGGAGTGAGGGCACTGCCCAAGGTGCTGCCTTTCAGGGACACCACTGCTGCTGATTTTGTGAGTCAAACCATAACCATCCTGTTCTTCAATTTCGCTGCGCGCTCACGACGCCACTGGAAAGAAAACTCCGAGGAAATCTTCCTGCATTCGTTTACAATGCTGCAATGCATGGTGAGAGCATTTCCTATGTTGACGCTCACTCTCACCTTACACAGTTACAATTGATCTTCGAGGCAAGTCATTATCTGTGAGTTGCTTTGTACCATTTCTAAGTGACATATCGAGACAGGAGTTATAAAATGTAACTTCTCTTTGTTCGTGACTCATGCTTCACTTCTCATAAGTCACCTAGTCCCATTGTCTATCCTATTTAATATGGATTTTTTCATCACCTTTTATGACTTATTTATGATTACTTCAGAAGAATCATAGTCTGATTACAGTCTAGGAGGAGGAAGCCATTCTGCCCATTGTATCCATGCTAGCTCTCTGAAAGGAGCAACTCAGCTATCTCCCCTGCTCCACACGTTCCCAAGAATAATGAGGATTGCTAGCCAGTACCCATGGAACTGAACTGTGTCAGAGGTCAGCAACTTTGCAGGAAAAGTATTTGAATACGACAGGTGTCAGAAATGGGAGCATATGGAGTAATAGCTGCATTGACAAATAATATTGTTGGCATGTGTTAGATTGATTGGTTTAACTGACATCACAAACCACAACAGGAAGCTCTAGATCATATATCTGGATGGTCTTCATAGATAGCACTTCGGTGGCACAGTGGTTAGCTCTGCTGCCTCACCGCACTCGGGATCCAGGTTCGATTCCCAGCTTGGGTCACTCTGGGCATCAGAAACTCTTGAGATTTTGAGAGGTGGCTGCATAAATTGTGATCATTGGACCTACCTAGTAAGACCCCCAAGCCAGAGGTCATATCACTAATATTTGCCGCTTGCTCTCCTGAAAGATCTGAAATGAGAACAACATGATCCCAGGTTCCCTGAATGGCAACACACTGAGAACATGCTGCCAAAGATGGAAAATGAATCTGGCAGACAAAACAATCTGCTATTGACTCATCATGCGGGATGGCACTGCTACAAATTAATCAACTGCTCCTAGGGGTCCAAGAGGTTATGGGTCATGCCAGAAAGAAAATCGGATAATCTCTCTTGTGCTTGCTGGCCAATCACTTTTGGTTGGAGGCAACAGCTCCCCTTGTGAGATACTGTTATTCTGACTGTCAATAATTACCATTTTCCTGCTGGTAACAGGCCATGCATGCTGAGTAAATAGCATGAAGTTATTGCTGAAAGTGCACATCAATTGGAGTTTTTATTTCGAAAGTGAAAGGGGAGAAAAAGCAGGCAGTTCTTTACAACTCAACCAAAATGATAGGTTACTTTTAATCATCTGAAATGCAGAATGGCTGAGGATTATAACAAAGTCACTCGGTAGTGCAGAACCTGAAAATATTGGGAAAAAGAGAGACTTGGCGCTAAAGTTTTTCATCTTGCACTCATCAGGACAAGCACAAGAATGCCAAATTTCAAATGATCACAGCAATTTATGCTACAGGAGTGCTAATTGGTTGACAAGTCAACATCTGGCCAAGGTGTGACATATATTCAGTATTTGTGTCTTTTTTGAATTACCCCAGAGCTTATGGAGTCTATAAATATGGGTGGCACGATAGCATACTGGTTAGCACTGTTGCTTCACAGCACCAGACTCCCAGGTTTGATTCCCACTTGGATCACTGTCTGTGCGGAATCTGCACGTTCTCCCCGTATCTGCTTGTGTTTCCTGGGGGCTGGTTTAGCACAGGGCTAAAGAGCTGGCTTTTAAAGCAGACTCAAGGCAGGCCAGCAGCACGGTTCAATTCCCGTACCAGGCTCCCCGAACAGGCGCCGGAATGTGGCGACGAGGGGCTTTTCACAGTAACTTCATTGAAGCCTACTTGTGACAATAAGCGATTTTCATTTTTTTCCTCCGGGTGCTCCGGTTGCCTCCAACAAGTCCCGAAAGATGTGTTTGTTAGGTGATTTGGATATTCTGAATTCTCCCTCAGTGTACTCGAACAGGCACCAGAGTGTGGCGACTTGGGGATTTTCCACAGTAACTTCACTGCAGTGTTAATGGAAGCCTACTTATGACAATAAAGATTATTATTATTAATTTCCTTTTGCTTTCTCCATTGCAACACCTTGGCCAATCAAAGTCAAATTACCAACCAATCGGCACCTTTTTCTCCTGCAGTATAAATCGTTGTGACCCTTCAAAATTTGGCATTCTTGTGCCTGTCCTAATGAGTGCAAGATGAAAAACCTCAGCAACATGTTTCTCTTTACAGAAATATGCAAGTTACAGCATGGAACCTGGCCACTCAGCCCAACCAATCTATGAAGGATTTACCCTTGAAAGAGCGCAAAAACTTCTAATCACATTTCCCCACCATGTTCCATATGCTTGCGGACTCTTCCCCTCACTCACCTATCCAGTTTCATCTTGAACATGGCCTTCCTTTCTATCTCAACATTAAACTTGAATGTGAATTCAGGAAGTGTAGCACGACACACACTCCAGTCTGCATCAATGGCTCCAAAGTGGAGATGGTCGATAGCTTTATGTTCCTGGGGGTCACCATCACCAACAGTCTGTCCTGGTCCACTCACGTTGATGCAACAGTCAAGAAAGCCCAACAACGTGGCTACTTCCGACGGAAGCTAAAGAAATTTGGCATGTCTGCATCGACACTCACAAACTTCTACAGATGTGCGATAGAGAGCATCCTATCCAGCTGCATGACAGCTTGGTGTGGTAACTGCTCGGTCCAAGATCGCAAGAAACTGCAGACTGTGGTGAACTCAGCCCAACGCATCACACAGCTTGCCACCCCCACAATCAATCAATTCCCAACTCTTGCTCTAAATCTCTAACAGAGCAAAGTCCTGGAAGCATTTATGGCTGGTCTCAAATTCATGGTCACAGCGTCTACCTTGAAAGATGCTTGCTCTGTGCTGTGACATCAAATGCTTGAGAAAGCACATTGGCAAGGACTCTTTTCGCAGCCTTCAGCAGCCCTTTCTACCACAATCACCAATTACAATCCAGAGGAGCACAGAACCCATTATGTGACAAGACTGAATCCATTTCGCTCTGTGTAATGGGATTTCTTTTCACTCGGCTAATCCTTTGTGCTTGGCCTAGCCAAAGTGATCTCTGTTAGTACGATACACCTGCACCAATCTGTAAAGTACCACGCCATAAAAAGATCCTGAAAATACAAATTGCTCTTTAGCGAAACCTGCAAAATTAGAACTACAAGAATTATTAAGCCCTGCTGAACTAAAAGAGTGACTATTCAAAACCAACCTTTGTATACACTTGTCACATAGACTGTAATACTCCTTCATTCCGTAGCTATTTCTTCCTCCTTTGATCTGTGGGTTTAAAACCCTAATTTCATGTCGCCTCAACACTTTCTCGTTTTATTTCATTTCTCCTGTTGTACAGATTTTGGAAAGGTGCAGAAGTCACAGGGTAGTAGTCATGGGTGACTTTAACTTCCCAAATATTGAGTGGAAACTCTTTAGATCAAATAGTTTGGATGGGGTGGTGTTTGTGCAGTGTGTCCAGGAAGCTTTTCTAACACAGTATGTAGATTGTCCGACCAGAGGAGGGGCAATATTGGATTTAGTACGTGGTAATGAACCAGGGCAAGTGATAGATGTGTTAGTGGGGGAGCATTTTGGAGATAGCGACCACAATTCTGTGACTTTCACTTTAGTAATGGAGAGGGATAGGTGCGTGCAACAGGGCAAGGTTTACAATTGGGGGAAGGGTAAATACGATGTTGTCAGACAAGAATTGAAGTGCATAAGTTGGGAACATAGGCTGTCAGGGAAGGACACAAGTGAAATGTGGAACTTGTTCAAGGAACAGGTACTACGTGTCCTTGATATGTATGTCCCTGTCAGGCAGGGAAGAGATGGTCGAGTGAGGGAACCATGGTTGACAAGAGAGGTTGAATGTCTTGTTAAGAGGAAAAAGGAGACTTATGTAAGGCTGAGGAAACAAGGTTCAGACAGGGCATTGGAGGGATACAAGATAGCCAGGAGGGAACTGAAGAAAGGGATTAGGAGAGCCAAGAGAGGGCATGAACAATCTTTGGCGGGTAGGATCAAGGAAAACCCCAAGGCCTTTTACACATATGTGAGAAATATGAGAATGACTAGAGCGAGGGTAGGTCCGGTCAAGGACAGTAGCGGGAGTTTGTGTATTGAGTCTGAAGAGATAGGAGAGGTCTTGAACGAGTACTTTTCTTCTGTATTTACAAATGAGAGGGGCGATATTGTTGGAGAGGACAGTGTGAAACAGATTGGTAAGCTCGAGGAAATACTTGTTAGGAAGGAAGATGTGTTGGGCATTTTGAAAAACTTGAGGATAGACAAGTCCCCCGGGCCTGACGGGATATATCCAAGGATTCTATGGGAAGCAAGAGATGAAATTGCAGAGCCGTTGGCAATGATCTTTTCGTCCTCACTGTCAACAGGGGTGGTACCAGGGGATTGGAGAGTGGCGAATGTCGTGCCCCTGTTCAAAAAGGGACTAGAGATAACCCTGGGAATTACAGGCCAGTTAGTCTTACTTCGGTGGTAGGCAAAGTAATGGAAAGGGTACTGAAGGATAGGATTTCGGAGCATCTGGAAAGACACTGCTTGATTAGGGATAGTCAGCACGGATTTGTGAGGGGTAGGTCTTGCCTTACAAATCTTATTGAATTCTTTGAGGAGGTGACCAAGCATTTGGATGAAGGTAAAGCAGTGGATGTAGTGTACATGGATTTTAGTAAGGCATTTGAGAAGGTTCCCCATGGTAGGCTTCTGCAGAAAGTAAGGAGGCATGGGATAGTGGGAAATTTGGCCAGTTGGATAACGAACTGGCTAACCGATAGAAGTCAGAGAGTGGTGGTGGATGGCAAATGTTCAGCCGGGATCCCAGTTACCAGTGGCGTACCGCAGGGATCAGTTCTGAGTCCTCTGCTGTTTGTGATTTTCATGAATGACTTGGATGAGGGAGTTGAAGGGTGGGTCAGTAAATTTGCAGACGATACGAAGATTGGTGGAGTTGTGGATAGTAAGGAGGGCTGTTGTCAGCTCCAAAGAGACAGAGATAGGATGCAGAACTGGGCTGAGAAGTGGCAGATGGAGTTTAACCCTGAAAAGTGTGAGGTTGTCCATTTTGGAAGGACACATATGAATGTGGAATACAGGGTTAACGGTAGAGTTCTTGGCAATGTGGAGGAGCAGAGAGATCTTGGGGTCTGTGTTCATACATCTTTGAAAGTTGCCACTCAAGTGGATAGAGCTGTGAGGAAGGCCTATGGTGTGCTCGCGTTCATTAACAGAGGGATTGAGACTTCTGGGTCGCGGCGATGCGGAGCTAAGCCGCGCGAGTCGGCAGCTCCCGCAGAAACGGACTTTTGGGCCCGCTAATGGAGCCCCAACGGACTTTTTTTAAAAAGCCAACCCGTAGGGAAGAACGGAGGAAGACCCCTACTGCCCTGCATGGACCGGACCCGCAGTGAAACGGCAAGGAAAGCGGCCCTGGAGCAGCGGGTGAAGAAAGAAGAAAAAAACAAAATGGCGGCGCCCATGGACAGAGAGGAGATGAAAGAGTTCATCAAGTGCTGCTTCGAGGAGCTGCGTAAGGAGATGGTGGCGCCTATACTGGCAATGGTGGAAAAACTTGGAGCAACCCAGAAAGCCCAAGAGGTGAAGATTCAGGAGATCCAGGAAAAAGTGAGTGAGAACGGCGACGAGCTTGTGGGCCTGGCGGAGAGAGTGGAGCGGCACGAGGCGCTGCACAAGACGTAGGCGGGAAGACTCGAAGACCTGGAGAACAGATCAAGGAGAAACAACTTGAGGATCCTGGGTCTCCCAGAAGGAATGGAGGGCACCGATGCCGCGGCATATGTGGGCACAATGATCGGGACGCTGATGGGTGTGGAGGCCCCCCCGAGATTGCTGGAGCTGGATGGGGCGCACCGAGTGCTAGCGAGGAAGCCCAATGCAAAAGAGCCGCCAAGGGCGATGGTGGTGAGATTTCACCGGTTTACGGACAAAGAGAGGGTCCTGAAATGGGCCAAGAAGGAACGGAGCAGCAAGTGGGACAATGCGGAGATCAGAATATACCCGGACTGGAGCGCGGAGGTCGCTAAGCGGAGAGCGGGTTTCAACCGGGCCAAAGCGGTGCTGCACCGGAAAGGGGTGAAATTTGGAATGCTGCAGCCAGCGCGACTGTGGGTTACACATAATGGCCAACACCACTGCTTCGAAACGCCCGAAGAGGCGTGGACCTTTATATCAGCTGAAAAATTGGACTCTAATTGAGGGTTTGTGTGCGAGGGGGGTGTTTGAGGGGTGAAGTATGATGTTTGTTGTACATAGGGGGTCAACCACGCGCAGGAAAGGATATATGGGCTGGGGGAGAGGGACAAGGCCATGACAGGAGCAGCGCCATGGGGAGCGGGGCAGGCTTTGGGAAGCGCGGGGTTTTTCCCGCGCGCGGCAAAAAATAAAAAATAAAAAGGGCGGGAAGGGGACAAAGGAATGTACATTGACTGGGAGAGACCCACACGGGGGGGTTAAAGGGATGGCGGGGGAAGCCGGGGTCAGCAGGTGTCAGCTGGCTTACGGGAGAGATATGGGGGGAGCAAAAAAGCTAGACGGGGATCTAGCGGGAGGGTGGGGGGGGGAATGGGGGGGGGGGGAGAGAGGAGGGAGGTGGGGAAGGGGGGGGGGGGGAAGGGTTGCTGCTGCACTGGCCGAAAGAGAACGGGACACAGAAGAGGTGGCTGGGACGGGGGTCCCCCAGCTGGGGGACTGGAGAGTGAGGGAGACGCGGAGAAGGGACTGGCCCAGAAAAGGAGATGGATAGTCGGCGGGGGGGCATGGGGGGGGGGGGGGGTGAGAGTCCCTCCAATCCGGCTGATAACGTGGAACGTGAGGGGCCTGAATGGGCCGGTGAAGCGGGCTCGAGTGTTCGCGCACTTGAAGGGACTGAAGGCAGATGTGGCAATGCTCCAAGAGACACACCTGAAGGTGGCGGACCAGGTCAGGTTAAGAAAGGGATGGGTAGGACAGATATTTCACTCGGGATTGGACGCAAAAAATAGAGGGGTGGCAATTCTGGTGGGAAAGCATGTGTCATTTGAGGCCAAGACTATCGTAGCGGATAATGGAGGGAGATATGTGATGGTGAGCGGTAGGTTGCAAGGGATGTGGGTGGTGTTGGTAAATGTATACGCCCCGAACTGGGATGATGCTGGATTCATGAAGCGCATGTTGGGCGCATTCCGGACCTGGAGATAGGAGGACTAATAATGGGAGGGGACTTCAATACGGTGCTGGACCCAGCACTGGACCGCTCCAGATCAAGGACGGGAAGGAGGCCGGCGGCGGCCAAGGTACTTAGGGGGTTTATGGATCAGATGGGGGGAGTGGACCCATGGAGGTTTGCAAGACCGCAGGCCAGGGAATTTTCTTTTTTCTCCCACGTGCATAAGGCTTACTCCCGGATAGATTTCTTTGTTCTGGGCAGGGCGCTCATCCCGAGAGTGGGGGGGACGGAGTATTCGGCCATAGCCGTTTCGGACCATGCCCCGCACTGGGTGGAACTGGAGCTGGGAGAGGAGAGGGATCAACGCCCGCTGTGGCGGCTGGATGTGGGACTGCTGGCCGATGAGGTGGTGTGTGGGAAGGTGAGGGGGTGTATTGAAAGGTACTTGAAGGCCAATGACAACGGGGAGGTGTGAGTGGGGGTGGTATGGGAGGCGATGAAGGCGGTGATCAGGGGAGAGCTGATCTCCATCAGGGCTCATAGGGAGAAGATAGAGGGAATGGAAAGGGAGAGGTTAGTGGGGGAGATCTTGCGGGTGGACAGGAGATACGCAGAGGCCCCGGAGGAAAGATTACTTGGGGAAAGGCGACGGCTCCAGACGGAGTTTGACCTGCTGACCACGGGCAAGGCTGAGGCACAGTGGAGGAAGGCGCAAGGGGCGACTTACGAGTACGGGGAAAAGGCTAGTCGGATGCTGGCGCACCAGCTCAGTAAGAGGGCGGCAGCGAGGGAAATAGGGGGAATCAAAGATGGAAGGGGAGCCACAGTATGAAGTGCAACGAAAATAAATAAGGTATTTAAGGACTTTTATGAAGAGCTGTACAGGTCCCAGCCCCCAGGGAGGGAAGGGGGGATGAGGCGATTCCTGGACCAGCTGGGGTTCCCGAGGGTGGAGGAGCAGGAGGCGGTTGGTTTGGGGGCACCAATTGGGCTGGAGGAGTTGTGTAAGGGTTTGGGGAGCATGCAGGCGGGGAAGGCCCCGGGGCCGGACGGGTTCCCGGTGGAATTCTACAGAAAATATGTGGACCTGCTGGCCCTGCTACTAGTGAGGACCTTCAACGAGGCAAGAGAGGAGGGAACCCTGCCCCAGACAATGTCGGAGGCGACAATCTCCCTGATCCTAAAGCGAGACAAGGATCCACTGCAATGTGGATCGTACAGGCCGATTTCGCTCCTCAATGTGGATGCTAAGCTATTGGCGAAGGTACTGGCCACTAGGATTGAGGACTGTGTCTCGGGGGTGATACACGAGGACCAAACGAGATTTGTAAAGGGCAGGCAGTTAAATACCAATGTGCGGCGGCTCTTAAACGTGATAACGATGACATCGGAGGAGGGAGAGGCGGAGATAGTGGCAGCTATGGACGCGGAAAAAGCCTTTGACCGAGTAGAGTGGGAGTACCTCTGGGAGGTATTGTGCAGGTTTGGGTTTGGGGGAGGGTTTATTAGATGGGTTAAGCTCCTTTACAGCACCCCGGTGGCGAGCGTAGTGACAAACCGGCGGAGGTCAGAGTACTTTCGGATGTACCGAGGGACGAGACAGGGGTGCCCCCTGTTGTTTGCATTGGCGATCGAACCCTTGGCCATATCACTTAGGGAGTCTCAGAAATGGAGGGGGATAGTCCGCGGGGGAGAGGAGCATCGGGTATCGCTATATGCGGATGACCTGCTGCTATACGTGGCGGACCCAATGGAGGGGATGGTGGAGGTCATGCAGACTCTGAAGGAGTTTGGAGAGTTTTCGGGCTACAAGCTTAATGTAGAGAAGAGTGAGCTTTTTGTATTACAGGCAAGAAAGAGGGATAGGGGACCTGCCGCTGAGGAGGGCGGAGAGGAGTTTTCAGTATCTGGGGATCCAGATAGCCAGAAGTTGGGGGGCCCTACATAAATTGAATTTGACGAGGGTGGTGGAGCAAATGGAGGAGGATTTTAAAAGATGGGACATGCTCCCGCTCTCGTTGGCGGGTAGGGTGCAGTCGGTCAAAATGGTGGTCCTTCCGAGGTTTTTGTTCGTGTTTCAGTGCCTCCCCATCATGATCACCAAGTGCTTTTTCAAGAGAGTAGGTAGGAGTATTATGGGGTATGTGTGGGCAAATAAGACCCCGAGGGTTAGGAGAGGGTTCTTGGAACGCAGCAGGGACCGAGGAGGGTTGGCTTTGCCAAACCTAGAGAGTTACTACTAGGCAGCAAATGTGGCGATGATCTGTAAGTGGGTTATGGAGGGAGAGGGGGCGGCATGGAAGAGGATGGAGATGGCGACCTGCAAAGGAACGAGCCTGGGGGTGTTGGTAACGGCACCGCTGCCCCTCTCGCCGACAAAATACACCACAAGCCCGGTGGTGGCAGCAACATTAAAGATCTGGGGCCAGTGGAGAAGACACAGGGGTGCAATGGGAGCATCGGTGTGGTCCCCGATCAGGGGTAACCACCGGTTTGTCCCGGGGAAGATGGATGGGGGGTTCCAAGGCTGGCATCGGGCGGGGATAAGAAGAATGGGGGACCTGTTCATTGACGGGACATTTGCGAGTCTAGGGGCACTGGAGGAGAAATTTGAGTTACCCCGGGAAATGCATTTAGATATATGCAGGTGAGGGCTTTTGTGAGGCGACAGGTGAGGGAATTTCCGTTGCTCCCGGCACAAGAAGTTCAAGATAGGGTGATCTCGGGGGTATGGGTCGGGGAGGGCAAGGTGTCGGAAATATACCAAGAGATGAAAGAAGAGGGGGAAGCGCTAGTAGAAGAACTGAAAGGTAAATGGGAGGGGGAGCTGGGGGAGGAGATTGAGGAAGGGCTATGGGCCGACGCCCTGGGTAGGGTTAATACCTCTTCCTCGTGTGCCAGGCTCAGTCTGATACAATTTAAGGTGGTTCACAGAGCGCATTTGACGAGGGCGAGGCCGAGTAGGTTCTTTGGGGTAGAGGATAGATGTGAAAGATGTTCAGGGAGTCCGGCGAACCATGTCCATATGTTTTGGTCATGCCCGGCATTGGAGGGGTTCTGGAGAGGAGTGGTGGGAGTAATATCCCAGGTGGTGAAAGTCCGGGTCAAGCCAAGCTGGGAGCTAGCAATATTTGGAGTAGTGGATGAGCCGGGAGTGCAGGAGGCGAAAGAGGCCGGAATTCTGGCCTTTGCGTCCTTAGTAGCCCGGCGAAGGGTCTTGCTACTGTGGAAGGAGGCGAAGCCCCCCAGCGTGGAGGCCTGGATTAATGACATGGCTGGGTTCATAAAGTTGGAGAGAATTAAGTTTGCTTTGAGAGGGGTTTTACAGGCGGTGGCAACCGTTCCTAGATTATCTCGCGGAGCGTTAGAAGAAGGTCGATCAGCAGCAGCAGCAACCCTGGGGGGGGCGCGGGGGTAGGGGGGAACGAGAGACTGTCTGAGGGGATGGACGAGCGGGAGATAGCATGGAGGGTGGGGGGGAAACGGTACGCGCGGCCAAGAGCCAGTGTATAAAGCTATGTAAATATACCATCTTGCCATGTATATATCTTGCTCAGGGAGAATTTGCGTTATTTTGTTATGGGGGGGGGGGTTATTGTTTGTAAGGGGGAAAAATTGTGTTGTTAAAAAACCTTAATAAAAAGATTTTAAAAAAAAAACAGGGGGATTGAATTTAAGAACCGTGAGGTGATGATGCAGCTGTACAAAACTTTGGTCAGGCCACACTTGGAGTACTGTGTACAGTTCTGGTCGCCTCATTTTAGGAAGGATGTGGAAGCTTTGGAAAAGGTGCAAAGGAGATTTACCAGGATGTTGCCTGGAATGGAGAGTAGGTCTTATGAGGAAAAGTTGAGGGTGCTCGGCCTTTTCTCATTCGAACGGAGAAGGATGAGGGGCGACTTGATAGAGGTTTATAAGATGATCAGGGGAATAGATAGAGTAGACAGTCAGAGACTTCCCGGGTGGAACAAACCATTACAAGGGGACATAAATTTAAGATGAAAGGTGGAAGATATAGGAGGGATGTCAGAGGTAGGTTCTTTACCCAGAGAGTAGTGGGGGCATGGAATGCACTGCCTGTGGAAGTAGTTGAGTCGGAAACATTAGGGACCTTCAAGCAGCTATTGGATAGGTACATGGATTACGGTAAAATGATATAGTGTAGATTTATTTGTTCTTCAGGGCAGCACGGTAGCATTGTGGATAGCACAATTGCTTCATAACTCCAGGGTCCCAGGTTCGATTCCGGCTTGGGTCACTGTCTGTGTGGAGTCTGCACGTCCTCCCCGTGTCTGCGTGGGTTTCCTCCGGGTGCTCCGGTTTCCTCCCACAGTTCAAAGATATGCAGGTTAGGTGGATTGGCCATGATAAATTGCCCTTAGTGTCCAAAATTGCCCTTGGTGTTGGGTGGAGGTGTTGAGTTTGGGTAGGGTGCTCTTTACAAGAGCCGGTGCAGAATCAAAGGGCCGAATGGCCTCCTTCTGCACTGTAAATTCAATGATAATCTATGATTAATCTAGGACAAAGGTTCGGCACAACATCGTGGGCCGAAGGGCCTGTTCTGTGCTGTATTTTCTATGTTCTATGTTCCATGTTCTACTGATCTGCCTTTGGTATCCTGTATAACGGGGCTTTAACCTTGATCTGGTTTTCACAGTCATAACAAAGGAAATCCATCAACATTTTCCCACAATTTTTGGCTGCACACATCAGGAAGGATGTATTGTTTTTGGATGAGGTATAATGCAGATTCACCAGAATATATGAAGGATTAGTTTATGAAGTAAGGGTGCATAAATTTGGGTTACACAATCTGACATAGTATTTACAGCATTGAAACAGGTGATTCAACCCAACAGACATAGTACAAAGGAATATGTTGTGGTTGATGGAAGGCAATCATCTCAGTCCCAGGACATCGCTGCAGGGTACCTCTGGTTCAGGGTCCTAGGCAGCTGCTTTATCAATGTCCTTCCCTCCATTACCAGGTTGGAAGAGAGGATATTTGCTGATAATTACACAATGTTTGGTACCATTCGCGACTCCTCACATACCAAAGCAGTCTGTGCAGAATGACGGGGACCGATAAGCAGCAAGTAACATTCACACCACACAGTGTCAGGCACTAATCATCTCCAAAAAGAGAGAATCGAACTAGGTCCCCTTGATATTCAATGGCATCGCATCACTGAATTCTCCATCGACATCCTGCGCGTTTGTCATTGATCTGAAACTCAACTGGACCAGCCCGATAAATATAGTCGCTGCAAGAATAGGTTAGAAGTAGGGAATTATGGGCAGCATGGTGGCGCAGTGGTTAGCACTTCTGCCTCACGGCACTGAGGTCCCAGGTTTGATCCCGGCTCTGTCCGTGTGGAATTTGCACATTCTCCCTGTGTTAAAGAACAAAGAACAAAGAACATTTACAGCACAGGAACAGGCCCCTCGGCCTTCCAACCCTGTACCGGTCAAGATGCCAACCTTTGCCAAAACCCTCAGCACTTCCTTGTGCCAGATCCCTCTATCCCCATCCTATCCATGTGTTTGTCAAGATGCCTTTTGAACGCCGTTAATATATCTGCTTCTACAACCTCTCCTGACAACGCATTCCAGGCACTCACAAACCTCTGCGTAAAAAACCTGCCTGTCGTGCACATCTCCTCTAAACTTTGCCCCATGGACCTCAAACCTATGCCGCCTGGTGACTGACCCCTCCACCCTGGGAAAGAGTGGCTGCCCATCCACTCTATCCATGTCCCTCATAATCTTGGAGACCTCTATCAGGTCACCCCGCTATCTCCGTCGTTCTAATGAAAACAGTCCATTTCTATGCGGCCTCTCCGTATAGCTAACACCTTCCAGACCAGGCAACATCCTGGTAAACCTCCTCTGCACCCTCTCCAAAGCCTCCACATCCTTCTGGTAGTGTGGCGACCAGAATTGTGCGCAATATTCCAAGTGCGGCCTAACCAAGATTCTATACAACTGTAGCATGACTTGCCAGTTTTTATACTCGATTCCCTATCCAATGAAGGCAAGCATTCCATATGCTTTTTTGACTACCTTGTCCACTTGTGTTGCCATTTTCAAAGATCTGTGGACTTGTACGCCCAGATCTCTTTGACTTTCTATATTCCTAAGAGTTTTACCATTTGACGGGGGGGGTTCAGCGATGATACCTCTTAAAACTGAATCGTTAGCATGCCACTAGAGTAGTTTTACATAAGTTATTTTATGAAGGATTGACATGAATTAAAGGACTGAATAATCATTATTAACCATTAAACATGTATTTTTCGGACATAGCAGTAATAACTACTCAAATGGGATTTAGGATAGCTAACTTGACCAAAAGGACATTACTTCTGACATCTTGGGCGAAATTCTCCGTAATCGGCGCGATGTCCGCCGACCAGCCCCAAAAACGGCGCAAATCAGTCCGGCATTGCGCCGCCCCAAAGGTGCGGAATCCTCCGCATCTTGAGCGGCCGAGCCCTAACCTTGAGGGGCTAGGCCCGCGCCGGACTGATTTCCGCCCCGCCAGCTGGCGGGAAAGGCCTTTGGTGCCCCACCAGCTGGCGCGGAAATGACTTTGCCGTGCGGCGCATGCACGGGAGCGTCAGCGGCCACTCACGGCATCCCCGCGCATGCGCAGTGGAGGGGGTCTCTTCCGCCTCCGCCATGGTGGAGACCGTGGCGAAGGCGGAAGGAAAAGAGTGCCCCCACGGCACAGGCCCGCCCACGGATTGGTGGGCCCCGATCGCGGGCCAGGCCACCGTGGGGGCACCCCCCGGGGCCAGATCGCCCCACGCACCCCCCCAGGACCCCGGAGCCCGCCCGCGCCGCATTATCCCGCCGGTAAGAGAGGTGATTTAATCCACACCGGCGGGACAGGCATTCCAGCAGCGGGACTTCGGCCCATCCGGCCCGGAGGGGGGGGGGGGTCCGCCAACCGGCGCGGCGCAATTCCCGCCCCCGCCGAATATCCGGTGCCGGAGAATTCGGCAACCGGCGGGGGCGGGATTCGCGGCAGCCCCCGGCGATTCTCCGACCTGGCGGGGGGTCGGAGAATCTCGCCCCTTGTCTTTGTGAAACAATTCAGGGTGCTGGTTCTGTTGTTCTGTTTCTCACAAACAGTCAGTGCAAGCATCTGTCAGGATAAGGATCATGCGCTGCTTGCAATTCTATTGGGTGAAGTTTAAAAATAGCAGCTTCAGGGATTGGATCGCGTCCAACTGGGGTGGGCTATTGATTTTTGAATGTTGTATAAGTACTGTGTTCGGGTCTTTGTTCGGCAGAACAGGTCTTGGCCGATATCCAGTCTGTTCTCCGTGTACACGTAACAAGCTTGATTAAATAAGCCATCTTGTGCAGGTTGTGGTGTTTTGTTCCTCTCTGTACTGAGCTGACCACAGGGAATAACCCCACGTGGAAGCTGACCCAATACACAGGTCTTGAAACCGCTCCTATATCACCATTTACGGTATACTTCCCCTCTATGTTAGACCTACCAAAATGCATCACCTCACATTTGTCTGCATTAAACTCCATTTTCCATTTCTCTGCCCAAGTCTCCATCCTATCTATGTCCTGCTGTATCCTCTGACAATCCTCAACACTATCTGCCACTCCACCAATCTTGATGTCATCTGCGAACTTACTAATCAGACCGGCTACATTTTCCCTCAAATCGTTTATGTACACCACAAACAACAGAGGCCCAAGCACCAGTCCTTGTGGAACACCACTAGTCACAACCTTCCATTCAGAGAAACACCTTTCTACTGCTACCCTTTGCCTTCTGTGACCGAGCATGTTCTGTATCCATCTTACCACCTCACCTCTGATCCCATGTGACTTCACCTTTTGTACCAGTCTGCCATGAGGCACCTTGTCAAAGGCTTTACTGAAGTCCATGTAAACAACATCCACTGCCCTCCCCCCATCAATCATCTTTGTCACCTCCTCAAAAAACTCAATCAAGTTAGTGAGGCATGACCTCCCCTTCACAAAACCATGCTGTCTACGCTTATGAGTCCGTTTGTTTCCAAATGGGTATAAATACTGTCCCTGAGAATTCTCTCCAATAATTTATCTACTACCGACGTGAGACTCACCGGCCTATAGTTTCCAGTATTATCCCTGTTACTTTCTTAAACAGCGGTACCACATTAGCTATTCTCCAGTCCTCTGGGATCTCACCTGTAGCCAATGAGGATACAAAGATGTCAGTCAAGGCCCCACCAATTTCTTCCCTTGCTTCCCTCAGTATTCTGGAATAAATCCCATTTGGCCCAGGAGACCGATCTACTTTAATATCTTTTAAAAGACCCAATACCTCCTCCTTTTCAATGTTAACATGATCCAGATTGTCCACACACCCTACCCAAGAATCAACTCCCACAAAGTCCCTTTCTTTGGTGAACACTGATGCAAAGTATTCATTTAGTACCTCACTCATTTCCTTTGGCTCAACAAATAGATTCCCCCCACTGTCCTTAAGTGGTCCAATCCTTTCCCTGGCCATCCTCTTGCTTTTTACATATGAATAAAAAGCTTTGGGATTCACCTTAATCCTACTTGCTAAGGATTTTTCATGACCCTCTCCTAGCCCTCCTAATTTCCCACTTCAGTACTTCCTACTTTCTTTATACTCGAGGGTTTTGACTGTTCCCACCCTTCTAGACCGTACAAAAGTCTCCTCTTTCTTTTTGACGGGGTTCACAGTATCCCTCGTTATCCAAGGCTCCCTAAACTTCCCATACTTATCTTTCATTCTCTCAGGAACGTGACTTTACTGAATCCTAATCAACTGTTGCTTGAAAGACTCCCACATGTCCAATGTTGATTTATTTTTTTAAAAATATGTTTATTCAAAGTTTTTCCAACAAAAATTTTCAACCAATTAAACCCCCCCCCACATAACAGAAAAGAAAAGAGAAGGAACCGAACAAAACATAAACATCAATCCAACATAAATACGGAACTTGTACAATGGATTCCTCCCGCACATATTGACTCTCCCACATGTTTATGTTTTTCTTTTTTCAAGTGCCACTAGGAAAACCCCCTCCCCCGCCCACCCATATATCCCCCCCCCGAAAGAGACACCCCTCCCTCCCTCCCTAGGTTGCTGCTGCTGACCGACCTCATTCTAATGCTCCGCGAGATAATCTAGGAACGGTTGCCACCGCCTGAGGAACCCCTGCACAGACCCTCTCAAGGCGAACTTTATCCTCTCCAGCTTGATGAACCCTGCCATGTCATTTATCCAGGCTTCC
The DNA here is from genome assembly GCF_047496885.1 of Scyliorhinus torazame. NCBI lineage: Eukaryota > Metazoa > Chordata > Chondrichthyes > Carcharhiniformes > Scyliorhinidae > Scyliorhinus > Scyliorhinus torazame. Next base: position 219,814,598 of record NC_092717.1, on the reverse strand, counting down.
ACACTGGGGGGGCTTCGTGTCTTTCCATAATAGCAAGATCCTCCGCCGGACTACCAGGGACGCCAAGGCCAGGATACCGGCCTCTTTCGCCTCCTGCACTCCCGGCTCGTCTGCCACCCCAAATAGTGCCAGCCCCCAACTTGGCTTGACCTGGACTTTCACCACCTTAGACATAGTCCTCGCGTAACCCCTCCAGAACCCATCCAGTGCTGGGCACGACCAGAACATGTGGACGTGATTCGCCGGGCTTCCTGAGCACCTCCCGCATCTGTCCTCCATCCCAAAGAACCTACTCAGCCTCGCCCCTGTCATATGCGCTCTGTGAATAACCTTAAACTGTATCAGGCTAAGCCTGGCACACGAGGAAGAGGAATTAACCCTACTCAAGGCATCAGCCCACACAGACCCTCTTCAATCTCCTCCCCCAACTCCTCCTCCCACTTGCCCTTTAACTCCTCTACCGAAGCCGCCTCCTCTTCTTTCATCTCCTGGTATATCGCCGAAACCTTGCCTTCTCCGACCCATACACCCAAAATCACCCTGTCCTGAATCCCCTGTGCCGGGAGCAATGGGAATTCCCTCACCTGCCACCTCACAAACGCCCTCACTTGCATGTACCTGAACGCGTTTCCCGGGGGTGACCCAAACTTCTCCTCCAGCGCCCCTAGGCTCGCAAACGTCCCATCTATAAACAGGTCCCCCATCCTTCTGATCCCTGCCCGATGCAAGCTCTGAAACCCCCCCGTCCATCCTTCCTGGAACAAACCGATGGTTATCCCTGATCGGGGACCTCACTGAGGCTCCCATCGCTCCCCTGTGTCGTCTCCACTGCCCCCAGATCTTTAGCGTTGCCGCCACCACCGGACACGTGGTGTACCTTGTTGGTGAGAGCGGCAGCGGTGCCGTCACCAGCGCCCTCAGGCTCGTTCCTTTGCAGGACGCCATCTCCAAACTCTTCCATGCCACCCCCTCTCCCTCTATTACCCACTTATGGATCATCGCCACGTTGGCTGCCCCATAGTAGCCACCCAGATTCGGCAACGCCAGCCCTCCTCTGTCCCTACTACGCTCCAGAAACCCCCTCCTTACCCTCGGGGTCTTGTTTGCCCACACAAAACCCATGATGCTCCTACCTACCCGCTTAAAAAAGGCCTTGGTAATCATAATAGGAAGGCACTGGAACACGAAAAGAAACCTCGGGAGGACCATCATTTTAATCGACTGTACCCTGCCCGCTAGCAAGAGTGGCAACACATCCCATCGTTTGAAGTCCTCCTCCATCTGCTCCACCAGCCGCGTCAAATTAAGTTTGTGCAGGGGCCCCCAACTCCTAGCTACCTGGATCCCCAAGTACCGAAAGCTCCTTTCCGCCCTCCTCAACAGTAGGTTGTCTATCCCTCTTCCCTGGTCCCCTGAATGCACCACGAAGAGCTCACTTTTCCCTACATTGAGCTTATAGCCCGAGCAGTCCCCAAACTCCCTTAGGATCCGCATGACCTCCACCATCCCCTCCACTGGATCCGCCACATACAGCAACAGGTCGTCCGTATACAGCGACACCCGATGTTCCTCTCCCCCTCGGACCAACCCCCTCCATTTCCTGGACTCCCTTAATGCCATGGCCAAAGACTCAATTGCTAATGCAAACAACAGGGGGGGGACAGGGGGCACCCCTGCCTCGTCCCTCGATACAGCCGGAAATACTCCGACCTCCGCCGATTCCTATCCACACGCGCCACCGGGGCTCTATATAGGAGCTTAACCCAACTGATAAACCCCTCCCCAAACCCAAACCTCCGCAACACTTCCCAGAGATACTCCTACTCCACTCGGTCAAAGGCCTTCTCCGTGTCCGTAGCTGCCACTATCTCGGCCTCTCCCTCCACCGAGGGCATCATAATCACGTTTAGGAGCCTCCGCACATTGATGTTTAGCTGCCTGCCCTTTACAAATCCCGTCTGGTCCTCATGGATCACTCCCGGGACACAGTCCTCAATCCTCGTAGCCAGCACTTTTGCCAGCAACTTAGCATCCACATTAAGGAGCGAAATCGGCCTATACGACCCACATTGCAGTGGGTCCTTGTCCCGCTTCAGGATCAGAATGCTCAGCGCCCCGGACATTGTCAGGGGCAGGGTCCCCCCCCCCCCTCCCTTGCCTCATTGAAAGTCCTCACTAGCAACAGGGCTAACAGGTCCGCATACTTCCTGTAAAACTCAGCCAGGAACCCATCTGGCCCCGGGGCCTTCCCTGCCTGCATGCTCCCCAGTCCTTTAATCAGCTCCTCCAACCTAATTGGCGCACCCAAACCAGCCACCTCTTGCTCTTCCACCCTCGGGAACCTCAGTTGATCCAGAAATCATCACATCCCCTCTTCCCCCGCTGGGGGCTGAGATCTGTACAGCTCCTCATAAAAGGCCTTAAATGCCTCATTTACTTTCACCGCACTCCGCACCGTAGTTCCCCTGCCATCCTTGACTCCACCTATCTCCCTCGCTGCCATCCTCTTACAGAGCTGATGTGCCAGCATCCGGCTCGCCTTCTCCCCATACTCGTACGTCGCCCCCTGTGCTTTTCTCCACTGTGCCTCTGCCTTCCCTGTGGTCAACAGGTCGAATTCTGTCTGGAGACTTCGCCACTCCCTAAGTAGTCCCTCTTCAGGGGCCTCTGCATATCTCCTGTCCACCCTTAGGATCTCCCCCACTAACCTCTCCCTTTCCCTGCTCTCTCTTCTCCCTGTGAGCCCTGATGGAGATTAACTCTCCCCTGACCACCGCCTTCAGCGCCTCCCATACTACCCCCACCTGCACCTCCCCATTGTGGTTGGCCTCCAAATACCTTTCAATGTACCCCTGTACCCTCCCGCACACCTCCTCATCCGCCAGTAATCCCACATCCAGACGCCACAGCGGGCGTTGGTCCCTCTCCTCTCCTAACTCCAGCTCCACCCAGTGCGGGGCGTGGTCTGAGATGGCTATGGTCGAGTACTCCATTCCCTCCACTTTCGGGATCAGCGCCTGCTCAAAACAAAAAAATCTATCCGGGAGTAGGCTTTGTGTACGTGGGAAAAAAAAGAAAATTCCCTGGCCAGGGGCCTAGCAAATCTCCATGGATCTACTCCCCCCATCTGGTCCATAAACCCCCGAAGCACCTTGGCCGCAGCCGGCCTCTTCCCCGTCCTATATCTGGAACGATCTAATGCTGGGTCCAACACCGTGTTGAAATCCCCCCCCCAGTATCAAGCTTCCTACCTCCAAGTCCGCAATGCGCCCCAACATACGCTTCATAAATCCAGCATCGTCCCAGTTCGGGGCGTATACGTTTACCAATACCACCCACACCCCCTGTAACCTACCGCTACCATCACGTATCGACCTCCATTGTCCACTACAATATTCTTGGCCTCAAACGACACCCGCTTCCCCATCAGTATTGCCACCCCTCTGTTCTTCACATCCAGCCCCGAATGGAATACCTGATCTACCCATCCCTTTCTTAACCAGACCTGGTCTGCCACCTTCAAATGTGTCTCCTGAAGCATGCCCACGTCTGCCTTCAGTCCCTTTAAGTGCGCGAACACTCGGGCCCTCTTAAACGGCCCATTCAGGCCCCTCACATTCCACGTTATCAGCCAGATTGGGGGCTCTCCCCCCCCCCCACCCCCCCCCCACCCCCCCCCCCCCCCCCACCCCCCCCCCCCCCACCCCTGCCGACTAGCCATCTCCTTTTCTAGGCCAGTCCCGTGCCCACGCCTCCCGCACCCTCCAGTCCCCCAGATGGGGGACCCCCGCCCCGACCACCTCTTCTGTTTCCAGTTCCCCCTCGGCCAATGCAGCAGCCATCATATTTCCCGCCCACTCCCCCCCTTGCCCCTCCCCCGCTAGATCCATATCTAGCTCTTTTGCTCCCCCCATAACACTCCCGTAAGTCAGCTGACACCTGCTGACCCCGGCCTCCCCTGCCATCCCATTGACCCCCCCCCGTGTGGGAATCCCCCCTCCTCCCCAGCAATCAGTGTGCGCTCCTCCACCCCCCCCCCCTCCGTCCTTCCCTAGCGCGGAACAAGCCCGCGCTTTCCTGCCCAGCCCCGCCCCCTCTGGCGTAGCTCCTGTTGCGGCCTTATCCCAATTCCCCCATCCCCGGGCCTCCCCTCCCTCCAGCCCCGTCGCCCACACTCTCTCACAGTCTCCCCGTCAGATCTCTTCCCCCATCCCCATCCATCACCCAACCCGTGGAACATTCCCTACGCATAGTTAAAACGTTGTATACAACCGACATCCCCCCCACAACCACAGACCCTCAGTTTGAGTCCAACTTTTCAGTTTGTATAAAGGTCCAAGCCTCCTCAGGCGTTTCAAAGTCGTGGTGTCGATCCTGAAATGTGACCCACAATCGCGCTGGCTGCAGCATTCCGAATCTCACCCCCTTCCTATGCAGCATCGTCTTGGCCCGGTTGAAACCAGCTCTCTTCTTTGCCACCTCCGTACTCCAGTCCGGATAGATTTGGATCTCCATATTCTCCCATCTGCTGCTCCGCTCTTTCTTGGCCCATCTCAGGACACACTCTCTGTCCACGAAACGATGAAACCTCGCCACTACCGCCCTTGGCGGCTCGTTGGCCTCGGGTCTCCTCGCCAGGACCCGATGAGCCCCATCTAGCTCCAGGGGACTTGGAGAGGCCCCCGCACCCGCTCGCCGCACCCCCCCCCCCCGGCGATTCTCCGACCCGGCGGGGGGGTCGGAGAATCCCACCCCGTGTCAAGAAACTCACTTCCTGACTCCCCAAAGTCTGTCCACCATCTGCAAGGCACATATCAGGAGTGTGACGGATAACTCTTCATTTGCCTGGATGACAGCTGCACCAATAACACTGGAGATGCCCAACGCCATCCAGGAGAAAGCAGCCCCGCTTGATTAGCACCCTGTCCACCACCTTCAACATTCAGTCCCTTCACCATCAACGCACAGTGGCAGCAGTGTGAATCATAAACGAGATGCTCTTCAGGAATTTTCCCAGCCTCCTTTCACCTTACCTTCCAAAGCTGCAGCCTCTAGTGCCTGGAAGGACAAGGGCAGTTGTTGCATGAGACCATGACGACCATCTGCAAATTCCCCCGACAAGCCACACAACACCCTGACTTGGAAATAGATCACCGTTCCTCCATTGTCACAGGATCAAAATCCTGGAATCTGCTCCCTGGTATCGCTGTGAGTGCATCGACAACCCTTGGACTGCAGCGATTCAAGAAGCGGCTCACCGCCATCTTTTCTCAGGCCTTTGGGGATAGATAACAAATACTGGCTTTGCCAGCAATGCCCACACCAAGTGAACGAATATAAAAAGCTATCAATTGCTCCCGGCTCTCAATTCTGTTCTTCTTCAGGCATTTCTCCAATTTTCTTTCAACTGCATCAATGTTATTTGCCTCCACTACACCTTCACTTGAATTTACGGCATTGAGGGGTGATCCAATTGAGCAGTTTAAGATAAGAGGATTTGACTGGTTAGCTGGAGTGAAGCTTCCAAAACAAGGAGGCACAATCGTAAAATTAAGAGTTACACTATTCAGCCGTGAAATCATGAAGGGCTTTATTTCAAACAAGAGGTGGTGGAAATCCGTAACTATCCGCCACAAAAGTCTCTGAGTCCGTGCTTAATTGAAATTCTCAAGACTGAGATCAATACACTTTGATTCAAGTGATAGGGATCAAAGGCAAATAAATGGAGCTGAGGTACAGATCGGCCATCTTCTAATTGGATGGCTGAACCAGCTCAAGGGTCTGAATGGCCCCCTTCAGTTCCCATGGTTACTGACTTTGCCTACTGTGCTACATTCCCCGCTCGCCACCCCGTTCCCAACAGAGTGCCTTATTTGCCAAGCACCTAAAGACTATTGATCTCAACGTTTTCAGATGTATCAGACTTTCTATTTTAAAAAAAAATACATAATTTTAAAAAAATAAAATCACACAAAAAATAAGCGACAGAAAACCAATTGTTTATTTGGTACTTTTCTCTGGCCTTGAACTAACTTGTCCCCCTGCCTGAGTAGCGAAGTCTCCAAAAGTAATTTGCCTCCAAAAGGTCCACTTTCCACCTGGGCAGCAGCTTCAATGGGACAGAAAAGGTTACCAGCTAAAAACGGACGACTGTGCTCCACATTCCAGACTCCCCATGAGCAATGTCAACCATCATTAGTCATTCAAAGACTGTGGCTGATGACTTTTGACAGAGGAGCATGCATAGTATAGGGACTCTCACGAACATTTGTCAGGCATCGTTTGGCGTATGCTGCTGCAAAATCTTTATTGTGAAAATAACAGTTCACTTTATCCGAACGCAAATCTTGGTTGCACACTACATTGATGCGCAACCTTTAGCTGAGGAAGAAAATTGCGAGGAAAGGTGCCCTCACTGACATCCACAGACCCATTAATCAACTCCATTTGTGTGTGACAACTGTGATACATGTCCCAGAAGAAGAGGGTCTGAGGTGTTCATGATAAAGAATCACCCCTGAAACATGGACTGAGATGTGGATCACATCTCTGGAATTTAATCCAGGTGACGGGGATTTCACCCTCCGGCTAGGGAACCAATGAAAGCAACTTGTCACCTCCATTGGGGAAGTTCGACCAAACTAACATGCACATAAGTGGCCAAGGCTGAGGCCTTCCCCAGAATCCTTGCGAAAACCCTGCGCCTTGAGAACTGCTGGCCAATCATTGCAAGCACCGTTTGCGGCAGCTGTTGGCAAGTCACCCGACAGAGATCCAAGATCACTGAGGGACCTAAGGGTAAAGTGGAGGTAGGTGGGGTTGGAGGAAATGACTAGCGGGGTGGCTCTCAGTCCGTTTCCAATGCCATGTTCCTTGATCAGGCACGGAGTGCCTGGCAATAAGGAAGTCAACCCAGCAAACAAGTCCTGCAGGATTCTGTTCTGTAAGGCTTCCCATTTGGCTACTGCCTTTGGCTGCTTTCCTCTTCTGCAGCCTTTAAAATCATTAAATAGTCAGTCAGTATGTAAACATTAAAGTTTTCTCATAATAAAGTGAAAGTGTTCTCACCTGTACCCCTATACCAGGGGCAGTCCCCACAGCTGCACATTCTGTGAAGCACTTGAGAACAAAGAGGCAGCCTTGAAAACGAATCTGCTACTCGGAGTTAATGGATCCCTGCAGGCAGCACGGTAGCGCAGTGGTTAGCACTGCTGCCTCACGCCGCTTGGGACCCGGGTTCGATCCCGGTCATGGGTTACGGTCTGTGTGGAGTTTGCACATTCTCCCCATGTCTGCGTGGGTCTCACCCCCACAAACCCAAAAAAAGATGTGCAGGGTAGGTGAATTGGCCGCGCTAAATTGCCCCTTAATTGGAAAAAAAAATCAATTGGGTACTCTAAATTTAAAAAAACAAAATGGATCCCTGCAGAGCTGTATAAATAAACATACTGAATCTCTCCTTTGAAACTGCATCGAGCTGTCAATCAGAAAGCTATTAGCAGGCAATGGGGCATAAAACTGAATGTAAACAATGCAGATAATAGCTTCCAGCCTTACAGACAAACACTTAGATTTCTACACTTTAAAGAACAATGAAATTGAATATGTGAAAACCACTTCAATGTCTTTCACCACTTTAAAGGGATAATTTGTACCTTCATTTCACAGGCCTTCAAACTTGGCATACAAACAGACTTTTTAAAGGGTTTAGGGATAGAATTGATGTTGAGTTCTTTTAATGAAATGCATCTGAAAGATAATTGGACCCACCATTTCCCTTTCAGATGCTCTCCAGCCTGCTTTGAGCTTCCAGAAGTTTGTGTTTGTCCGTGTTCCCTCTTTCACCTCAAGTGCGGGCAAAGGATATTAAAAAAGGCAGATAGATTTTTTATTCATTTACAGGATGTGGGCGTCACTGGGCCAGCATTTATTGCTCCCCCCCCCCTCCTAAATACCCTCCATTTCAGAGGGCATTTGAGAGTCAACCACATTGCTGTGGGTCTGGAGTCACATGTAGGCCAGACCAGTTAAGGATGGCAGATTTCCTTCCCTAAAGGGCATTAATGAATCAGATGATTTTTATGACATCACCAATGGTTTCAAGATTATCATTCGATTTTTATTGAATTCAAATTGCACCGTCTGCCGTGGTGAGAGTTGAACCCAGATCTTATTCTGTGTCGCTGAACTTCTAATCCAGTGACAAAACCACTATGCCACCGCCTCTAGAGATGCATAGATCTAAACATAGAAGGTGACAAATGTAAAAGCTGAAGTAATGCCGCTGAACATGGGAAATTGGCTATACTTTCATAATATGTCTTTAGAAGAGAGCGGCATGATATTTTCATAAGCGATCGACAGCATGGTTTTGTGAAGGGGAGGTCGTGCCTCACTAACTTGATCGAGTTTTTTGAGGAGGTGCCAAAGATAATTGATGAGCGGAGGGCGGTGGATGTTGTTTACATGGACTTCAGTAAAGCTTTTGACAAGATGCCTTATGGCAGACTGGTGAAGTCACACGGGGTAAGAGGTGAGGTCGTAAGATGGATGCAGAACTGACGTGGTCACAGAAGGCAAAGGGTAGCAGTAGAAGGGTGTTTTTCTGAATGGAACTTTGTTACTAGTGGTGTTCCACAGGAATCTGTGCTAGGGCCTCTGTTGTTTGTAGTCTACATAAATGATTTGGAGGAAAATATAGCTGGTCTGAATAGTAAGTTCACGGATGACACCAAGGTTGGTAGAGTGGCAGATAGTGTTGAGGATTGTCAGAGGATATAGCATAGAACATACAATGCAGAAGGAGGCCATTCGGCCCATCAAGTCTGCACCGACCCACTTAAGCCCTCATTTCCACCCTATCCCCATAACCCAATAACCCCTCCTAACCTTTTTGGATACTAAGGACAATTTATCATGGCCAATCCACCTAACCGGCACGTCTTTGGACTGTGGGAGGAAACCGGAGCACCCGGAGGAAACCCACGCAGACACGGGGAGAACGTGCAGACTCCGCACAGACAGTGACCCAGCTGGGAATCGAACCTGGGACCCTGGCACTGTGAAGCCACAGTGCTGCCCAAGCAGGAGACTTGTTTGGAGACTTGGGCAGGGAAATGGCAAATGGAGTTGAATCCGGACAAATGTGAGGTAATGCATTTTGGTAGGTCTAACATCAAGGGGAAATATATCGTAAATGGCAAAACTCTTAGGAATATAGAAAGCCAGAGAGATCTGGTGTGCAGGTCCACAGATCTTTGAAGGTGGCAACACAAGTGGACAAGGTAGTCAAGAAAGCATACGGAATGCTTGCCTTCATTGGACGGGACATCGAGTATAAAAACTGGAAAGTTATGCTTAAGTTGTATAGAATCCTGGTAAGGCCGCACTTGGAAATTTGCGCGCAATTCTGGTCACCACACTACCGGAAGGATGTGGAGACTTTGGAGAGGGTGCAGAGGAGGTTTACCAGGATGTTCTCTGGTCTGGAGGGTGTTAGCTATGTGTGGACTCAAACTATTTTCATTGGAAAGATGGAGGTTGAGAGGTGACCCGATAGACGTCTACAATATTATGAGAGGCATGGATAGAGTGGATGGGCAGGCACTCTTTCCCGGGTGAGGGGTCAGTCACCAGGAGGCACAGGTTTAAGGTCCGTGGGGCAAAGTTTAGAGGAGATGTGCGAGGCAGATTGTTTACACAGAAGGTGGTGAGTGCGTGGAACATGTTGCCAGGGGAGATTGTGGAAACTTATATATTAACGGCGTTCAAAAGGCATCTTGACAAACACATGGATAGGATGGGTATAGAGAGATATGACACAAGGAAGTGCTGAGGGTTTTGGCAAAGGTTGGTATCATGACCGGTACAGGCTTGGAGGGCCGAAGGGCCTGTATTGTTCTTTGTTATTTGTTATCACTAGAAGGGAAGTGTGTCATGCGATCCAGACTCAGTTTCGCTTTGGCCTATGAGCAGAAAAAGACACACACTGATTTGCATCTGATGTGTTCCAGCTTTCTATCTATATATAATTGTTCTCATGTCCCTTGTCCATATAAAGGAACCCACAATGTGTTTACCTAATTCTTTGAGTGAGTGTTGCCTTTATAATCACTATATAAATGCAACATGGTGGTCAACAATGGTAAGACAGGTGGCAGCAAGATTACATACAGGTACGACTTGATGAACAACCTCAGATTGTGCTGAATGGCATGAGATGATCCTTGATATTTTGGTCAGACTGCAGTCAATCACAGCATTCAGGAGCGTTGAAATCGCAGTTTGGTGACTGCACAGGAAAGCTTGATACAGAGGAAAGTGGCAACATACAACCCCTGCGACTTCTAAAAGACATGTATCCACAGACATGGAAGAACATGGCAAAAACGACACCTTTGCAGCTTTTGGTGTACAATGGTTCACTAATTCACTAATGTGCAGGACCATAGGCGTGGAGAGCATCATAATAATGGAAAATTACATCCATAAATATTGAAATTTAAATAAGACCTATAAGTTTTTTTTTTAAATGGACATACAAGCCAAAGCTGGCTGAGGATGTCAAGTCAGTCACTGGCTGAATTGCTGATGGGCGATACTGTGAGAGATAATGGAACTCCACCCTATTTCCAGATAAGAATACTTCTATAGCACACAGAAATTAATTGCCATCTCCAGTGGAGACAATGGAAGATAATGGGAGATGAGTATCATCTCAACAAGAAATATCCAGTTTGTAATGTCCCAGACTGATTCGTGGCGTTGCCCATCCAGTAATAGACTGAGATAAAAGACAGGTGGAAAGCTGTCCTGTGTGTGTGTGTGTGAACTAATGTGAACTAATGCTGGGGTATCAGAAGCAAAAAACCAGCCAGCAGCAGCGCCCTTGCCGAAGGTATCTCTCTCTCTCTCTCTGATTGTGGAAATAAGCCAAGTCAGTAAAGACCACAGCTGAAAGGTAAACAGGAAAACTCAGGCAAACTGCAGAACACACGAATCCTGAAACCGACTATCTGTCTGCTGAAGTCAGTGCTATGGAATCACGAACCGTAACACGCAATCGTCTATTCCTCACGAGTCAAGGATTGCTTTGTATACTTTATTTTTCATTCCTTACTTTGGACTGAATTCTCATTTCTAAATCGGTGCGAAAGTATATGCATATGTTTCATGTGTTTAGTAGTTCATGTACTCACTATTTCTTTAACGCAAGAATGCCTGGTTAAATTGGCTCCTTTTGAAATATAAATATTGGTTCTGTAAAAAGGAATCCATGACAGGAGGGATCTTTTTTAGATCAATCTTGTTGCGACCAGCAGAGGAGGTTGAATAAAGAAAGGGAGCCAGTTCATTCCCATTCACCCGGGGTAGGAAAATTCAGGGCTATTCCAGCCGGACGTTAATAAAGTGGGGAGCTCGCCCATGATTTTAACAAATTGTGGACTTCTGCTGAGATAGTTCCCATAGGCGGGATGGAGGGTAACAAATTGAAGGATCTCTTCCAGATTAACATATTTGGGCAACTTCACCTGGGGACCGGTCTTAACAAGTGCAAGTACAGTCAACCATCCATGGTGCCACAAGTGCTCTAAATTGTGGAGATTATAGGCCCAGTGAACGCATGTCTACCAGAATGCTATGACCTTGCACCAGTGATAATCCATGGAATTAGTCAGAACTCATTGGGCAGATCACTCTTAGAAACTGCTCCTGTCATCTTTGTTCATGATCTAACATTGAAACATCCAAAATGTTTCATCGAAAGTGGCAGTATCAAGGGAACTGCAACATTGCACTTGCTGGAGAATGCAAGTATGTCAATTGATCCACCATATAGATGCAGCATCTGCTTACAAAGGCATATTGAAGATCAAGCTAGATAACTTGGAGAAAGATGGAATTAGCAGACAAGTTCTAGAGAATGCAGCTCAATCACGGATGTCATAAAGAAGAATTGATCACTGCCTCAATCCATGATGTTTAAACACCGCTTTGAAATATTGTCCTTACAAAATATTCATTCTAGAAGGGGTAAATATGAAATTTTTCGCACACAAAGTTATTCTCAAAGCTTGATGCCAAGCATGGCTACTGGTTTGTACATTTCATGAAGGGGTCCCAAGAGCTTACTGCAATTCACATTCCATTCAGATGAGACTGTTTTCAAAGACTTCCTTTCGGGCTCTCTATTAGCCACGATCTCTTACAAACTCACATGGACCGCATTGTGCCAGGGTGCATCTGCATCGGCAATGACATTGTCATTTCAGGAAGAACAAAGCAAGAATGTGGCCATAATCTGCACTTACTTATGCAAGTGACACATAATGAAGGATTGGAATTCAACAGTCTGAAATGTACGATCGACATGCAGCAGATCAATTCCTTCGGTTCTATTTATTGAGTGCAGGCATATGTCCACGTAAAATTGAGGATATTAAGGCCATACCAACTCCTTAAGATAAAGACAATCTTGAAAGATGTCTTTAGGTTCTTGTCTCTTTGCATTCCCAATTTCATTCAAAAAAACATAATTACCAAGGGAACTGTTGAGAAACAATGTGCCTTTCCTGTGGAACAAAGACCACCAATACGTCTTCGAAACACTGAAACAGACATTATCAGAAGCTTTGGCATTGCAATATTATGATCTTAGACAGGCAACTAACCTGGAGCCAGAGACTTCACATAAAGATCTGGGCGCGTGCATACTACAAAAAGGTAAACTGATAGCATTTGCTTCAACATCTTTGTCTGTACTGTAATCCAACTACTCCAGTATTGAGTGAGAAACATTAACTTTATATTTGGAATCATGTGATTTCATACCTATCTCTCTGGCAAAAGGTTGGTTGTGGAGACCGACCGCAAGTCACTGGAGATGATTTGATGCAGACCATTGACCAGTGCACCACCAAGATTGCAACATCTCTTGATAAAGATTCAAGGTTACGACTGTGAGATTTGGTACAAGACAGGTGACTTGATGGTCACATCAAATACATTTAGCAGATTACCTAACCCAGTGAAAACAGAAGATACACCATTGGATCTACAAGTTGACTTCATTGACAAGAATTGATCTTCACCAAACTGAACTGGTATCTTTTGGGCAATGTCAATGCCAGCGGCTAAAAGAAGAAATCGCAAAAGATTCTACACAACAGAAACTGTGGAGAAATATATTGAAGGATGGCCTGATTCAATTCAGAATGTTCACGAACACTTTAGGCTATTTTGGCCCTATCGGGGCAAGTTAGGCATCTCCTGGCGAATTATTTTTAAAAGCAGACAGGTCATCATATGGGAATCTTTGCAATCTGATATTCTCCAACAATCACTGGCACATGGGCATTGATCAGATGAGAGGGCACACAAGAGAAACAGCCTATGGGCCGGGCATGAGCAATGATATTGAGGACATTGTCAAGAGGTTTGAGGCATGTCAAGAGTATATGTCAAGTCAGCACAAAGAGCCACTGACTGCACATGAATTTCCTCCCCCATCCTTGGACCAAAATCAAATCTGACCTCTTTCATGACCATGGCATTGACTTCATCGTCATTGTCAACTACTTTATCAAGTACCCCTTTATTCGCCAATTGCACAATACATCAAGCACAACTGTTGCACACACTCTTTGTGCTATTTTCAGTTTATTCAGTGTGCCTGGAAAAATCATTACAGACAACAGTCCCCAATATATTGGTATATATTTCAGGATATGCCAGAGAAGTGGAGTATCAATCATACTACTTCTGCTCTTCATTAACCTAGATCTAACGGCCTAGCTGAATGAATGACTCACACGGTGAAATCCCTAATCCTCAAATGTGGACACAGCAAGCAAGATCTTCATATTGCAATGTTACATCCAAGAGCGACACTTTTAAATGCAAGTATTCCATTACCGGCAGAGGTCATGTTTGGTGGACCATTGTGCACCAATTTACCCACTCTTACACATTCTACTCTCTCAGAAACTAGAAAGCACCCTTTAAAACTGCAACAGGAGATAAACAATGTGCATGAGTAAAATGCAGTACAGACTCGCCAGGTTTAGCTGAGACAACAAGCACGGTAGCACAGTGGTGGGCAGCACGTTAGCACAGTGGTTAGCATAGTTGCTTCACAGCTTCAGGGTCCCAGGTTCGATTCTCGGCTCGGTTCACCGTCTGTGCGGCGTCGGCACGTTCTCCCCGGGTGTGCGTGGGTTTCCTCCGGGAGGTGCTCCGGTTTCCTCCCACAGACCAAAGATGTGCAGGTTAGGTGGATTGGCCATGGTAAATTGTCCTTAGTCTCCAAAAAGGTTAGGTAGGATTACTGGGTTACGGGGATGTGATGGGCTTAAGTGGGATGCTCTTTTCAAGGGATGGTGCAGACTCAATGGGCCAAATGGCCTCCTTCTGCACTGTAAATTCTATGATTCACATCCAGGAGCCCACAGAAGGTATGTGACAACCAGGTAAGGTGAAGAAGATTTGTTTAGAACCAAGGATCTATGAAGTCATTACACACAAAAGCGCAATGGTGAGGTATAATCGAGGACAAATTAAATCCAATCCAGCTCCTCAACCAATGTGTTGCCCTATTACATCAAACACAAGATCCCAAATGCAACCTCAAACTGTGTCCAAGATTGACTAACCCACAGATCACTGTGTAATTAAATAAACTTCTAGACAAGGTGGCCATTACAAGTTCTGGGCATACCAGCAGATTACCTCTATGCTTTACAGATGCAAATATTCACACTTATGTAATGATAACCAAATATGGACATGTACTGTAAATAATTATACTTTTTGGAAGGTAGGTAAGTATCTTTAAAAAGAAAGGGGGATGTTGGGAATTGTGTCATGGGATCCAGCCTCAGTTCCACTTTGGCCTGTGAGCAGAACACAGCACACACAGCTCTGCTGCTAATCTCTTCAAGCTTTCTATCCATGTACATCTGTTCTCACGTGCCTAGTCTAAGTAAATGAATCTAACCCCTCATGAGTGTATTTGTATTATTAAAAAACATAACATACACCATAGCTGAAACAGTTTCTGTAGTTTTGGGCACCTGTTATAGGAAGCATATGAGCGCCTTGGAAAGATTGACAAGAATAATGCCAGAAATAGTAAATGTTAGAGTTAAGAAGAAAGGCCCAAAAACTAGAGCTTAGTTCACTGAAACAGGGCAAGCTAATGGATGTTTACAAAATCATGAAAAATCTTGACAGGGTATCAGCTTAGTCCAATTGACTGTGAGGACTGGATTAGGTGCCATTTGGTATTACTCCTTAAAGAGTTGCTTGCCAATGAGTCACTTTGGGTTATAAACTCAAGAAGCTGGAAACCATCCAAAAGAAAGAAGCCTGCTTGAGGTGGCACCCCATCCGTAAGTATTCACTCCCTCCAGCACCAACGCACAGTAGCAGCTGTGTCTACCACCTACAAGATGCACTGCAGGAACTCACCAAGGCTCCTTGAACCTCACCTTCCAAACTCACGACCACTACCATCTAGAAGGATAAGAGCAGCCCCACCGCCTGGAGGTTCCCCTCCAAACCACTCCCCATCCTGACTTGGAAATATATCACTGTTCCGTCACCATTGCTGGCTCAAAATCCTGGAACTCCCTCTCTAACGGCACTATGAGTGTACCGACACCACATGGACTCCAGCAGTTCAAGAGGGCAGCTCACTACCACCTTCTCAAGAGCAATTAGGGATGGGCAATAAATGCTGGCCTAGCCAGTGAAGCCCAGATAGATAAAATGATAAAATGGATGGATTTTAAAACAATCAGCTGCCTACATTCCTGCTGAATGTGAATGGCCAAAACGAACAATGTGCATAGAGAACTGGAAATAAAGTGAATTTTAAATATCTCTACAGTAGGTACAAGTTTTGCATGGACATGCTCTTAGTTTTAAGGCTGCATTTATATTGCACTTTGTACAAACTAGTGAGTAACTTCCTTCTGGAGGCACAGCATACTTTATGGTTTTAGCATCTTCGGCAGTAACTGTAGTCACACTGTCACTTTTAAACCGATGATTACCCAAATCACTTGGCGTTGATGGACAGGCAGCAATAAAAGTACTATACGATGGAACAACATCATAGTCAAAGATTGTTTCCACTGGTTAGTAAATCTCTAAAGAAAGGGCCTCAACTCAGGATTATCAGTAAAAGGAAACTTTATTTGGCACAGAGGTTTATTCAAAGATTGGACCCCAAGGGGTCACTGAGATAAAGTCATCAGCATTACATATGAACAGACAAATCAGGATCAGGAGTAGGCCATTCGGCCCCTCGAGCCTGCTCTGCCATTCAATAAGATCATGGCTAATCTGATTGTGGCCTCAACACCATCATGCTGCCTACCCCCCCCCCCCCCCCCCCTCCCCCCCCCTCCAATACTCTTTGACTCCCTTGTTAGTCAGGAATCTATCTACCTCTGCCATAAAATTATTCAATGGCCCTTCCTCTTTCACTGAACGGGCATCATATAAATACAAGATAGTCACTAATACATCCAACAAGGAATTGAAGACAAGCCTCATTACGGAGCGAGTGCTAGGAATGTCAAACTGTCTGCGATAATGAGTGGTTGAGGCAAATAACATTGATGCACTTAAAGGAAAGCTAGATAAAGACATAGAACCAAGGGCAACACAGGGGCACAGTGGTTAGCACTGCTGCCTCACGGCACCGAGGATCTGGGTTCGATCCTCGCCCCGGGTCACTGTCCATGTGGACTTTGCACATTCTCCTCGTGCCTGCGTGGGTCTCACCCCCACAACCCAAAAATAGATGTGCAGAGTAGGTCAATTGGCCACGCTAAAAAAAATTTTAAAACACCATAGAGCCATAGAATTCCTACAGTCAGAAAGAGGCCATTCACCCCAATCGAGTCTGCACCGACCCTCTGAAAGAGCACCCTATCTTGTCCCACTTCCCTGCTATATCCCCATAACCCCATCTTACCTTCACATCTTTGGACACTAAGAGCTACTTTAGCATGGTCAATCCATCTAGCCTGCACATCTTTGGACTGTGGGAGGAAACCGGAGCACCCGGAGGAAACCCACGCAAGACCGGAATTGAACCCCGGTCCCTGACATCGTGAGGCACCAATGCCACATGAAAGGAATAAAAGGATATGCTGATAGAGTTAAATGATGAGTGGTGGAAGGAGACTTAAGTCAAGCATTAAAACCAGCACAGTCCAGTAGAACAAATAGTCTTGTTGCTGTGCTGTATCGCTATGATGACTCTGTGTAGTATTCCTAACAACAACAGAAGGGAGGGAAGTAGATTAGCTCCAGTTGAAGAACAGCAAAGACTTAATTGGTCAAATAGCCTCCTGCTGTGTTTTAATTACTATGATTTGCATGACAGCTTATGAAAGCCGGACCGATCGTGAAATTTATCTGAGTTTATGCAAGTTAGCTTTTGTTAAAATTTAATGAAGCCAGCGAAATAGCATTGTTCCTATTTACAGCATTTTTATTGTTACTTGTCCATCAACGCCAAGTGCTTTGGGCACCCATCATTTTAAAAGTGACAGTATAACCTCAGTTACTACCAAAACTGCTAAAACCATAAAGCATGTTATGCACTCCAGAAGCAAGTTTATTACTGGTTTGTACAAACTGCAATATAAATTCAGCTTTAAAACTAAGAGCCTTTACATGAAAAGCTTTTACCTGCAGTCGAGATATTTAAAATTCACTTCATTTCTCTCTGCACATTGCCAGTTTGACCATTCACATTCAGCAGCAATGTCAGCAGATGATATCACCCAAAGTACTCAATGGCAAGCAACTCTTCAAGGAGCAATACCATTCACACCTCTTCCCGCCCTGAATGTCAACTGAGCTACAACTGAGCTCGGAAACATCACTGATATCTTTGCTCATGTAATGCTCCGGTTGTACTGACACCTGGGAACACCACCAACTGGAGGTTCCCCTCCAAACCACTCACCACCCCGACTTGGAAATATATCGCTGCTTCTTCACCGTCGCTGGGTCAAAATCCAGGAATTCCCTCCCTAACAGCGCATTGGGAGTACCTACAGCTCAGGGACTGCAGCAGTTCAAGGAGGCAGCTCACCACGACCTCCTGAAGGGCAACCAGAGATGGGCAATAAATGCTGGCATAACCAGTGACGTCCACATCCCGTTAAAGGATTTTTTAAAAAACATCTTTGTTGCACATTTTCATATTGTAGTCCTTAACTGGGAAAAGAACAAAGCAGTGTCACTCACTAAGGAGTTGCCTACTGATTAAATCTGTGTCCGATGTCCTCTTAATGACAAAACACCCTATTTGCTTACCTGCTGTACCAAATTAATCATTCCAAAACCGTCGGGTATCATTCCTGATCAGCAGAGCTCACAAACTCCCTCATGCACTCCTAGTGCATTTCTACAGGGGCATAACCTAATGGCTGTGTAAAAATAGCATCCATGAGTTAAACGTTCATACATCTCATCAGATGTTTTACCCCAAGTTGTCAAATTAGGTAAAGAGGGAGATTTACGATTAGTCTACCTGTCATCGAGTAGTTACAAAGGACTTTTTGCGAAGAAATTGGACAGTTGTTTCAAAGAACTGGCAGGACTGAATGTCATTCCCCTGTGCTATGTCATTCTATAATTGTATGACTGTCAGGTTCATCAATTTCTAGTTGAGTCTATTCATGTTGAATTCTAAAAATGTTTTGATTCAAATGGTTGAATGATGAGGTCATGTTATATAGGAACAATTTTGTAGGCGTTACTGAGCCAGGACTAGTGAGGAAGCTGAAACAGAATTTACAATTAACCACCTCCCTCTCAGTGTCTGTAACATTTAAACTGCAAACAGGCACTCAACTCTCTTGTATTGTGCAGTTCAGTAACTCTTTCTAACATGCATTCCTGCTGAAATAACAGAAAAACACTCTGGACATTTTGTTGTGTGGAGTCCCTCTTTTTCTCTGAAAACAGTACGTTCATTTCGGGTATCATATGGCAGACACAGTGTCATAATGTCATATAAACATAGAAGGAGGCCATTCAGCCCGCCGAATCTATGCCAGCTCTCTGCAGAGCAGTCCAGTAAACCCCACTTTGCCATTCGTCCCTTGTGGTCCTCTGAGTTTGATTCCTTCATTCTATCCAACTTCCTTCTGGAATCATTGATTGTTTCTGCTTCCACCGCCCGTTTCTGCTTCCACCGCCCTCGTGGACAGAAAGTTCCAGGTCATTGCGACTTGCTGAGTAAGACGTTCTCCCTCACATTCTCCCTGCATCTCTTGCCCAAAATCTTAAATCAGTGTCCATTGGCCCTTGTACCATCAGCTAATGAGAACAGTTTTTCCTTGTCTATTTTAAGCCAATCATAATTTCATAGAATCACTACAGTGCAAAAGGAGGCCATTCAGCCCATCAAGTCTGCACTGATCCTCCTTGGCTGGCTCTATCAAATCTCACCTCCGTCTCCTTTGCTCCAAGGAGAATAGCCCCAGCCTTTTCGACTGAACCTTCTAACTAAAATCTCCCATCCTTGGGAGCATTCTGGTAAATCACCCAGGACCCTTGCATCATCCCTTCTAGTGTCTTATTCCCATTTTCATTCCTGACTTAATGCTTTGGGAAGCGAGTGTCAGGGTCATCACAATGGACACAATGCTTTCCTGAACCGACATGTCCACACATTCCAGAAAGGTTGAATGGGCTGAATTAGCTAAAATGAGCTTAGCTAATTCAGCACCTTTCACTTGTCGAACCTATGACTTTCTGATCTGTAACCCTGAGGCCATATCCCATTGTGCATTTACCTGCCAAGTCTTCTATGCAACCCATGGTTTTATTTCTAACAGAATGGCCAGTTGAAGATGCTCAGCTGGTCTTCTGCAAGATACGTGTGGATGTACTACTTTGGATTGTGATTGTGACAGGCAATGGAAGAATGGACTGTTATTTCAGGATGTTCGCTTAAAAACGCAGAAGTTCACCCACACGATTATTCACAGAATCCCTGCAGTGCAGGAGGAGACCATTCAGCCCATCGCGTCTGCCCCAACCCTCTGAAAGAACACTCTACCGAGGCCCACTACCCTCTCCCCCACCCAATGCCCGTTATCCCACCTAACCTTTTGGACCATAAGGGGTAACTTTGCATGGCCAAAACACCCAAGCTGCAGATCTTTGGACTGTGGGAGGAAACCGGAGAGCCTGGAGGAAACCCACGCCGACACGGGGAGAACGTGCAAATTCCACACAGACAGTCACCCGAGGTCGAATCAAACCCGGGTCCCTGGCGCTGTGGGGCAGCAGTACTAACCACTGTGCCACCATGCCGCTCACATCCATATCTAGTTTATCAATTAACCTATTTTTGATCAAGAAGCACAACGTGGCTAAGGCAGAGGAAACTATTTATATTCAGAAAATCCCAGGTTCAATCCCGGCTCTGGGTCACTGTCTGTGTGAAGTTTGCACATTCTTCCCGTGTTTGCGTGGGTTTCGCCCCCACAACCCAAAAGATGTGCACGGTAGGTGGATTGACCATGCTAAATTGCCCCTTAATTGGAAAAAATGAATTGAGTACTCAAAATTTTTTTATTTTAAAGAATTTACAGTGCAGAAGGAGGCCATTCGGCCCATCAAGTCTGCACTGGCCCGTGAAAAGGGCTCCCTACCTAAGGCCACACTTCCACCCTATCCCCATAACCCAGTAACCCCACCTAACCTTTTTGAACACGAAGGGCAATTTAGCATGACCAATCCACCTAACCTGCACATCTTTGGACTGTGGGAGGAAACTGGAGCACCCGGAGGAAACCTATGCAGATTCCACATAGACAGTCACCTGAGGCCGGAATTGAACCTGGGACCCTGGCGCTGTGAGGCAGCAGTGCTAACTACTGTGCCACCCCTGTCTCTTTCTTGTATCTCTTCTCTCTCTCTTCCTAAGGCTCTTGTTCATTTCCTTTCTCTTCATGTCATCCATTCACCGTTTCTCCCTTTCTTTCCCCTCTTTCTCTCACTCATTCTCGAATTGTAAGTGGGGCTATCTCTGATCCTGTAGCAATTCCGTAGGGTTCTGAACAGCTGTCCCTTTCTCCACCCAGCCCGCACAACTCTACAGCCATCAATGTGCAAACTGAAAAAGATAATTGTACCCTTTCCTTCCCCGGGTATCTTGAACAGCTGATCAATGTGCTGTATAAGTTGCTTTGTCACAGCTTGCCCAGTATATATTTAACTGCTTAGCAAGTTTGCAAAGATAACTCGGAGCTGCCCATGGCTATTCGGTTCAGGATTGAGTTTTCACAAGTCAGGAATCCCGCGTTGAGCGTGCCTTGAGGAGATGGTGACAAGGGTTGGAGGGGATGAGGCTATAGAGGCTATTTTGTTGTGAAAACAACACAGACAAGGCTGACCCTGTTCAGACCTGACCACCACACATTGGGATAGATCGATAGCAACCCAGAAGGATAGTCCCAGCTTTTCCTCCTTAACATTTAACCGTGAGTCAACCTCCTGCCATTAATCAAGGGCAGGGAACTGAGGCAGAGGTCCAAAATGCTGACCAATCTGAAATCATCGACACTATCATTGCAGCAAATTTCCCCCCTTATTTTCCACAGATCTGCAAACTAAAAGTTCAAGGCCCAACATCTTCCTTCAATGAAAAGGGGGCGCGATTTAGCCATCGCGTTGCACCCGGCATGGATCTGCCCGGGGGCCCCAAGGCAGGCTCCGCGAAAGGAGACGGGCTGATCGCAAGTCGCCTGACTCACTCCGTCCAGCATGGTCCGGATCTTACCCTCGTGGGCGAGATCCAGATCTGCATATTTAAATGAGCCAAACTCATTTACATACCCGAACACTGCTTTCACCTGGCACTCAGGAGTCAATGGCTGCGTGTGCGAAATCTCAACAAGGTGCAGTTTGGCACTGGTTTCCACATACGTGGACCAGGCATGACGGCACGTCAGGGGGCCCCACGGGCAATTAGAGACCCCCAGGTGGTCGGGGATAGGGCAGGGTAGTACCCTGGCACTCTTCCTGGCAGCTGTGCACCTTGGCATTGTCAGCCTGGCACCAAGGCAGTGCCATGTAGGCACCCTGAAAGTGTCACCCTGGCACTGCTAGCGTGTCTGGGTGGCACTGCCAGGGTGCCAGGCTGGCATTGCCAAGGTACCAGGTGCCAAGCTGGCACTGCCAAGAGTCGGGCCTGGGGGGGGGGGGGGGGAGAAGAGAGGGCTTGCCCATTGGAGGGGGAGTGACAAGGAGTTCCAGGGGCCTCGACAAAGTTGGGGGGCGGTGAAAGCGGATGTTGGTAAAGCATGTGGGGCCTGAAACATCAGGGGTGGGGTGGGTGCGGCCGCCATTCAAAATGGTGCCCCACTCTGCGAGGAACCGTTCCTACTGGCGAGATAAGCTCACCAGCAGGAAATCGACTGAAATGTGGCCTCAGTGGAAGGAACCACTACAAAAAAAAAAACCGTAGAGTGCCGTTAAATAGTGGGGTGAATCTTGGCACCACAGCCACCGAGAAATACCTTGGCAAACCCGCCCAAAAGCAGACTTTAACTTTTGTCCGCTGCATCGCGCCCAAGGTTACAGCAAGGTGCAGTCCAGATCTATAGCTCCACTCACACTGTGCCATATTAAGTCTGTCAAATTGTTATCTTCTAGATTCTGACATTGCAGAATCTGCTTGGGATGTACCTGGAGAGAATAAAAATTCATTGGGATTGAATTGCCTGTCTCTGCAATGGGGACCAAAGGCAATAAATCCAATATGACAGCTATTCAAAAACTGAAGCATTTTTCGATCAAGTGTTTTTAAAGTCAGTCGCAAGCAAGTCAAGCATATGTTCCCGAGAGATTTATCAGCCATTTACCCTGAAACATGATTACTCACTCCTGCTACAGACAACACATTTACATAATGGAGTGCATCGTTTTAAATTAGCCACCAACTTTTAGAAAGGCCTCTGTCTCAGCCACATTTTTGTTTAAATCTTCAGATCATTTACTTGTTCTACTGGGGCCAATGTGTCCCCCATACATTTTGCATTGAAATCCAAAGGGCAGCCAAGACCAACTCCCCAACTCAGTACATCATACATTTAAATACTCGATCAAATAATACTTCCCATAGCAAAGGGAATTTGGATTGTGTCTGTAAAAGTCTCAATCTTTTACAAAGACCAAAGAACAATACAGCACAGGAACAGGCCCTTCGACCCTCCAACCCTGTACTGGCCATGATACCACCCTTGGCCAAAACCCTCAGCACTTCCTTGTGCCGAATCCCTCTATACCCATCCTATCCATGTATTTGTCAAGATGCCTTTTGAACACCGTAAATGTACCTGCTTCCACAACCTCTCCTGGCAACGCGTTCCAGGCACTCACCACCCTCTGTGTAAAAACCTGCCTCGCACCTTAAACTTATGCCCCCTTGGGATTTACCCCTCCACCCTGGGAAAGAGTGCCTGCCCATCCACTCTATCCATGTCCCTCATAATCTTGGAGACCTCTATCAGGTCACCCCGCTATCTCCGTCGTTCTAATGAAAACAGTCCATTTCTATGCGGCCTCTCCGTATAGCTAACACCTCCCAGACCAGGCAACATCCTGGTAAACCTCCTCTGCACCCTCTCCAAAGCCTCCACATCCTTCTGGTAGTGTGATGACCAGAATTGTGTGCAATATTCCAAGTGTGGCCTAACCAAGATTCTATACAACTGTAGCATGACTTGCCAGTGTTTATACTCGATTCCCTATCCAATGAAGGCAAGCATTCCATCTGCTTTTTTGACTACCTTGTCCACTTGTGTTGCCACTTTTCAAAGATCTGTAGACCTGTACGCCCAGATCTCTTTGACTTTCTATATTCCTAAGAGTTTTGGCATTTATGGTATATTTCCCTTCTATGTTAGACCTACCAAAATGCATTACCTCACATTAATTTATTATGTACCCTCCTTACACTTATAGAGTAGTCTTTCAATACAAACAATCATGTTTGCTTTCTTTCCCCCTGAGTTTCAAAGTGTGCGACATCCAATTTGTTTATCAAAATATACAGCTCAAGACTGACCTTAAATAAGCAGTGTGTCAGCCATTCTTCCTTGGTCCTCGCACGACCGGACAGCCTTTTGAGATCATTTCCACTGAAAGAGGTTACAGGCAGCTATTCATCTTTGGCATGGAACTGAGCCCTTGATGTTCGGCCTGTGAAGGGCAGTGGATCCTGCCATTTAAAACCATGTGCAGGCTCTCCTCCCTCTGTTTCGAACATGTTTCAGGCTCTCTAATATCAGCCAGGACAACATTAAAAGAGCTGAGTGGCATAATTTAAACCCTTTGCTCAGGACCACCGAGACTCAAAGTGGCAAACGAATCTAGTCAAGCAAAGCTCCTAGGGTCTAATCCTGCTTGGTGCTGAGGCGGAGCAGTGCCTGGCATTATGATTTTCCTTAGCTGGAGAAGCGAAATTTAGCTAGTGTTCCGATTGCTGATCACGATTCAATGACTGCTGTCGGGTGGTTCATGTGTGTGAACATTGGGCGAGGACAGCACCAGACAATGATGTCTCCGGGCCTGAACAACCTGTCGACTCTCAAATGTCTGGACTTAATGTCTAGAACAGTTAGTTGGGTTAAGCTAATGGAGCAGGTTTGGGTGGAATAATATCTGACCACATGACATCTTCAAACAAGGGAAGAGAAAGGAAGAAAAAAATGTCGGAAGTCTTCATTAATTCCATGACACTGCCTGAATAATCTGTACTCAAAGTACTTTTTAAATTATAGGAGCTCATTACAAAGTAATAATTTTGCCCGTGAGTGAAGCACAGATCAATAGCTGTTATTTAAAAATCAGTAGCTGTTATGGATCAGCACTTTGATGATTCAATTAGTTAAACTACTCTTTGTGAAATCACATTCATAATATTATAATGCTGGTGGCAATATTAGCAGAGAAACCTTCCTCTGTCTGACATTTTATTACAGGCATTAACCCATTTATTTTTATTGGCTAAATGCCTGCATAAAAAATGAGAAAAGTCATCCAAACATCCAAAGTATTCGACTGCTTATATTAACGACAGCTATTTCATAGAATTATAGATTCATAAAATCTCCACAATGCAGAAGGATGCCATTCAGCCCATTGAGTCTGCCCCGACCCTTTGAATGAACACTCTGCCCATGTCCACCGCCCTATCCGCATATCCCCACAACCTAACCTGCACATCCCTGGACTCTAAGGGGCAATTTAGCATGGCTAATCCACATAACCCAGACATCTTTGGACTGTGGGAGGAAACCGGAGCACCCAGAGGAAACCCACACATACACAGGGAGAACGTGCAAACTCCACACAGTCACCCAAGGCCGGAAGTAAACCCGTGTCCCTGCCGCTGTGAGACAGCAGTTTCTGGGTTATGATTTGAATTTAAGAGTCTCCATAACTTTCAGCTGAGCAGAGCTGGTCAAGAAACAGCCTTTACCCAAATAAAGCATCAGGAGGGTCGATCCCAGAGTCAGGATCATTGGTTTACACTGACTGAGAAAATCAAACTCTGGTTAAAATTGCATCGGGTTTCGGACTCGAGAATTTTGATGATTGCCTTCCACAATTTCACCCAATTATAATTAGATCCGTTATTTTGCAGCGAAGGAATCAAATAGAGCCTTGTTTTAGTCCATGGGATTTTAGGATTCTTACCGATGATTTCGCAGTTGTAAATCAAAGCTCTTACCCACAGCATATTCCTCGCATCTGGACATGCACAGTTATTGCATCAGTACCACCTCAATGATCTTGCCTACTTAGAAAATGATGACAATTCTTCGCAAGCTGACCAAATTTATCACAACTTATAACTGGAAGCAATCTCTACCTTTGCAGAAAAGCGACATGAAGGGTTAAGAATTGACAAGCCTCTGTTCAAAACTGACCCAGTTTAAAGGAAGATTCGGACGGATGAAATTGTGTCCCTGTCCTACGATAAAGCCAGTAATTGGAAGCTAACCTCCTTAATGCCTGCTTCACTTGACTTAGCTGCCTGCTGGCTAATATGAATTAATCATACAGGTGGCATGTGGTTTCTACGTGGTGCGTGAAGTAAATGCTTTTTCTTAAACACTCATGCATAATGATTTGTGGTAATCTTTGTCAACACCAGAACGCAGGATGACATGACCTCGAAGAAAATGCTCACCAGTTCCCAGTCGGTATTTAGTATATGTCATTTAGTGCACTGCCTGACAAAGGAAGTTAGATCTGTCTGGAGGGAAGGAGGGCCGAGAGGCCTTTTCTCTCCACCCTGAACAAACAGCTATCACACCAAAGTAATGGAAATTCAAATGGTCCGTTCACTTTCTCCATTCCCTGGAGCACCCGCCCTCATTCATTAATATCTCTTACTTTACTAAATATTGATGTACAGACTGCTATTATGAAGCAAATAGTGCATTCAAGGGTTTCATGTTTTTTCTAACTGCTGGAACATAGGAAATAGGGCAGGCGGGCCTTTCGAACCTGCTCTTCCATTCTACTAGATCATGGGTCATCTTCTACCTCAATCGTTTTCCCACACTATCCCTATAATGCTCGATGTTCTTTAATATGTAGAAACCTTGGTCGGACTTCTTCAGCTGTTCCCTGGCGGCGGGATTCTCTGGATTCTCAAAATTCAGTGCCGGTAACCTCTCTGTGAAAGGTGAAAAGTTCCCAGTTTGAGGAACAAAAAGGAACAGAGGCAACCCCTAAGCTAAGGATCATCTTATTCCAGGTGAATTGAAGGACTGTGTAAAGTATATTGAGAGGTGTGTTCTTGGGTATGTTAAAAGAAAAAGTGGAATGTTCTTTTTGTGGTTTTGAAGTATCTACAAAGGTACTACATCTCAGCAGCGCTTTTAGTCCTTTTATTGCAGTAAAAGTTTTAAAATGTGAAATCTTTTTCTGTCAGCCTTTCATCTATTAACTGGAAGTTTGAATTTCTCTTTAAACGTTACCAGTCTCTCTGGAGATTGGAATAATCTGATTCAATTGATGATAGGGCTTTATACATATGTTATGTTGTGAACTGTGATAGGTAAATAGGCAAGAAAGTTGATCTAAGCACGTTTGTCGGAGTATGAACAACAATACATCAGCCTGATCAATCTTCACTAAATAGCGGGTTAATGTGCCTCTGATGCTCTTAAAATATTCCATGAATTTTTGCCTACATTTTTAAACAAGCTGTGCAACAGTGCAAGAATAATTTTCCACAAGTAAGATATGAGCTGGTGTGCTGTCAGTTCTCATCAGAGTGTTAGATTTAGTGCAGGATGGATTGAGTTGGTGAAGGCCAGGGCAGAAAACGGAAATGAAAATGTCAGCAGATTCAGAAAACTGTTAAATGGCAGAGAGTGCCTGGCTAGGGTGCTTGCTTACCCATGTGCTCTATGTCTCTCTAAATCTGTCACTTTTAAGGACAGGGAACCTCAGGAGAACGCTCTGCCCTCAGTCAGCACTGAGCAGCACACCATCATGTCTGCTCCCGCCTCAGGCAAAATGCACGCCTGTCATTCTGTTGCCTTCTCTGCAATCTGCCCTCCGTTATGGTAAGACAGCGCCAATGCTATGAGACACGGCCAGCGGCCTTCGAAATGCCAACCAAGAGAGTTTACAAATGCCAAGTTACAGAAACAAGATGCTATCGTACTGCTGCACTGCCACAGCCCCCATGCCACTAAAGGTCACCGATGCAACCTAAATAACAATGGTCTTGCTTGAATATCAGATACATAATACTGATGCTATACCGTCTGCTTTGTGGTTTTAGCTTTCTAAAAATCAAATAAGCGGATAACAATGCAATGTTCCTCAATAATGCATTTTTGATTCCCTCCAGCAGCTAAACCTGCCTCATTGCTGTTCATATTGGCAGGGTTATTCTATGTTTCTATCGCCTTGTTTCTGTAGTAGAAGCGGTTAATTGTAATGGTGTTATATGCTAATCAAATACTGTGGGCGAGTTTTCCCGCTGATCCCGCCAGTGGGATCTTCCAGTTCCTCTGACGCCAGCAGCAGAGGGTGCAAACTTAGGACAGCGCAAGGAATGTAAGATCCTGCTGCGGGACAACGGTGGATCGACTCTACTACCACAAAAAAAGGTGGGAGAGGGGTTAGAAAGTCCCGCCCTGTGTACATTATGACTGGAAGTGATGCAACATGTAAATCTTTATACTAATTCATATCCATTGATAATGCGCATGTCCTTTCCAAACAAAAGCATCACATTAAGAAGCACATGAGGCTGGATTCTCCTTTCCTGCATCTAAGTGCTGACGCAATGGAGGATCCATGGTGTTTCACGATGGAAAATTAGGAGCCATGCCTGTACCGGGTATTCTGCTACTGGTGAGGAGCTAGCACTGGCCCCGCATGAAACACCGCATGGAAAATATGTTCCTAACATGGCCAAAAGGCCGATTGTTCAACCTGCAAATCCTTTCAACACATCAATGGCAGGTGCTAAGAGTGGAAGAGACTCCTAGTTAGCCATGCTCTGGTCCCTATACCTGGATGGGGAAGGTTAGTGGCAGGAAAGGCATCTAATTGTAAAAAACTACCTGTCAATCCAAACAAATTACGGTTGACGTCAAGGTGATCAACCAGCATTTTTTTAGCGACCGCATGTAATAGGAGAAAAAGCTGAAGGAACAATCACAATTATTATGGTGCAGAAGGAAGTCATTTGGCCCAAAGTGTCTTCACCAGCTCTCCAAATGAGCATTCTGACTTAGTGTCATTCCCCTGCCTTTTCACCATTACCCTACACATTGATTACTTCCATCTAATGCAATCTTAAATGCCTCGGTTAAACCTGCCTCCACCATACTTCCAGACAGTGTATTCCAGACCCAAACCAATCATTGTGTGAAAAAGTTTTTCTCACATCACATTTGCTTCTTTTGCAAATCAAGTTAAATCTGTGCCCTCTCATTCTTGATCCTTTTACGAGCAGAAACAGTGTCTCCCTGTCTACTCTGTCCATCCCCCGCATGATTTTGAACATCTCTATGAAATTCTTGCAAACCTCTTCTGCACCCTTATACCACTTGGCTTACTGTCAGGCAGACAGGAATCATAGAATTTACAGTGCAGAAGGAGGCCATTCGGCCCATCGTGTCTGCACCAGCTCTAGGAAAGAGCACCCTACCCAAGGTCAACACCTCCACACTATCCCCATAACCCAATTTTGGACACTAAGGGCAATTTATCATGGCCAATCCATCTAACCTGCACATCTTTGGACTGTGGGAGGAAACCGGAGCACCCGGAGGAAACCCACGCACACACGGGGAGGATGTGCAGACTCCGCACAGACAGTGACCCAAGCCGGAATTGAACCTGGAACCCTGGAGCTGTGAAGCAATTAGAATCATAGAATCATAGAAGTTTACAGCATGGAAACAGGCCCTTCGGCCCAACCAGTCCATGCCGCCCAGTTTTTACCATTAAGCTAGTCCCAGTTGCCTACACTTGGCCCATAACCCTCTATACCCATCTTACCCATGTAACTATCTAAATGCTTTTTAAAAGACACAATTGTACCCGCCTCTACTACTACCTCTGGCAGCACATTCCAGACACTCACTACCCTCTGAGTGAAGAAATTGCCCCTCTGGGCCCTTCTGAACCCCTCCCCTCTCACCTTAAACCTATGCCCTCTAGTTTTAGACTCCCCTACCTTTGGGAAAAGATGTTGACTATCTACCTTATCTATGCCCCTCATTATTTTATAGACCTCTATAAGATCACCCCTAAGCCTCCTACGCTCCAGGGAAAAAAGTCCCAGTCTATCCAGCCTCTCCTTATAACTCAAACCATCAAGTCCCGGTAACATCCTAGTAAATCTTTTCTGCACTCTTTCTAGTTTAATAATATCCTTTCTATAATAGGGTGACCAGAACTGCACACAGTATTCCAAGTGTGGCCGTACCAATGTCTTGTACAACTTCAACAAGACGTCCCAACTCCTGTATTCAATGTTCTGACCAATGAAACCAAGCATGCCGAATGCCTTCTTCACCACCCTGTCCACCTGCGACTCCACCTTCAAGGAGCTATGAACCTGTACTCCTAGATCTCTTTGTTCTATAACTCTCCCCAACACCATACCATTAACTGAGTAGATCCTGGCCTGATTCGATCTGCCAAAATGCATCACCTCACATTTATCTAAATTAAACTCCATCTGCCATTCGTCGGCCCACTGGCCTAATTGATCAAGATCCCGTTGCAATCCTAGATAACCTTCTTCACTATCCACTATGCCACCAATCTTGGTGTCATCTGCAAACTTACTAACCATGCCTCCTAAATTCTCATCCAAATCATTAATATAAATCACAAATAACAGTGGACCCAGCACCGATCCCTGAGGCACACCACTGGTCACAGGCCTCCAGTTTGAAAAACAACCCTCTACAACCACCCTCTGTCTTCTGTCGTCCAGACAATTTTGAATCCAATTGGCCACCTCACCCTGGATCCCGTGAGCTTTAACCTTCTGCAACAACCTACCATGCGGTACCTTGTCAAAGGCTTTGCTAAAGTCCATGTAGACAACGTCTACTGCACTGCCCTCATCTACCTTCTTGGTCACTCCCTCAAAAAACTCAATCAAATTTGTGAGACATGATTTTCCACGCACAAAGCCATGCTGACTGCCCCGAATCAGTCCTTGCCTCTCTAAATGCTTGTAGGTCCTGTCTCTCAGAATACCTTCCAGCAACTTACCTACTACAGACGTTAGGCTCACTGGTCTGTAGTTCCCAGGCTTTTCCCTGCTGCCCTTCTTAAACAAGGGCACAACATTCGCCACTCTCCAATCTTCAGGCACCTCACCTGTGGCTGCTATCCACAATGCTACCGTGCTGCCCTAACCTGTACTATCACAACACAGCATATAAGTGCAAGATATTATTGGCTGCAGAACAAAATCAATGAAATCAAATTAGTACAGGAATACTCAGAAAAAGGAAACATAGAAGTAGTAGCACACTTGCCAATGTCTCTAGGCCTTACGCGAGGCAATTTAAAAAGTGTCCGAAATGTTGGGGTATATAACTGAAATAGTGGAACATTCTGAGGAAATGCGAAAGCAGTACAGTTCACTGGGCAGAGCATACTTGGGACATTGGATACAAGCAGGATGTGTGAGTATTAGAAACAGAAATAAAGAAACTAGGAGCAGGAGAGGCCATTCGCCCCCTTAACCCTGTTCCAACATTCAATACAGGCGAACCTCTACCTCAATGTCATACTCCCACACTTTCCCCATACCGCATGATGTCTTCAGAGTAGAAATCTACCTATTTCCTTCTTAAATATATTCAGTGACTTGGACTCCACAGCCTTCTTTGGTCGAGAATTCCACAACTTCGCTACTCTCTGAGTGAAGAGGTTTCTCCTCATCGAAGTCCTAAATGGCCTACCCCATATCCTGAGGCCGTGGCCCCTTGTTCTAGACGCCCTCAGCCAGAAGAAACATCATCCCGACAGCCAGTCGACCCAGCAGTGTTAGTATTTTGTACCTTTTAATGAGATTCCCCCTCTCATTCTTCTAAACTCCAGCATTAATTGTCCACTTTAAGGCTCTCAATTGGCCCATTAGCAAGCTGGCCATCCAACTCCACCCCTACTGCGAGTATATTTGGGGTGGGGTAGCGACAGGGAGGTAGGCAGTGGGCAGACCACCGACTGGATTTAACAAGCCCCCTGTCTTCAAACCTATTGGGGGAGGAGTGTTAAATCCAGCCAATCTCATTTGTCAAACATGGTCTGCCCCGAGCATATCCACAATAGCTCTTTTTTTTGTTCGTCCATGCTTGTCCAAGTGAGTTAACAGTAAAATTACAATGGTATGAAACATAGCAGGGGAGTGGCCATGCTGAAAAGCATATTGATGATCATGAGGTTCCCAGAACAACTCCATGCTGGCGTTCCTTAATTAACTCCCATTTGCACAATTGACTATTAAATGTGTCCCGAAACATTGCTTCTAACAGCTGCCAACACCGAGGTTAAACTGACTGGCCTGCAGTTGCTGAGTTTATCTTTACACTCTTTTTTGAACTAAGATGTAACAAATCCAATTCCCCAGTCCTCTGGCATCATCCTTGTACCTAAGGAACATGGGAAAATTATGGCCAGTGCCTTCCCAATTGCCTCACTTCCCTCGGCATCCTTGGATGCATCTCATCTGGTCCATAAGATCATAAGACGTAAGAGCAGAAGTAAGCCATTCAGCCCATCGAGTCTTCTCCAACACTCAATGAAATTAGGAATGAACTGACATGATAATCCTCAACTCCACTTTTCTTCCTTATCCCAATAATCCTTGATTCTGTTACTAATTAAAAATCTGTCGCTCTCAGCTTTGAACATACTTCATGACACAGCCTCTATAGCTCTCTGCGGCATAGTATTCCACAGATTCACTACCCCCTGAGAGAAGAAATCCCTCCTCATCTCCGACTCTAGCTGCCGATATGACCCGGAGAATTGCTGGTTCCGTGGGCGTGCATGCGCATGGCGGCGGCCTGCAGCGGCCGCGCAGTGCAACATGGCGCTAGCTGCTCGCGGACCCAGTCTGCGAAATAGTGCCCCCCAGTTTGGCCGGCTCGCGAGCCCTTGACCACCCCCCAGCAGTGCCCCCAGCCCCTGACAAAGTCCCCCCTACTTGCAGATCGGCCTTACCCTGACTGCGGCGCCGCTGGACTGAGTCTGCAGCCGCCACACCGTGTTCCCGACGGATGATACCACACGCGAACGATGCCGTCGGGAACTCTGCCGATTGGGGGCCGAGCATCAGGAGGTAGGCCTCAGGCAATGTCCTGAGGTTGTCGATACGGCGCGGGGACGGAGCATCACGAAAGCGGCACCGCCCCGATCTTGTTGTAAACGGGTACTCTCCGTCCGATCGCTGAATGCAATTTCGCCGTCAGCGACCGGTAAATCCTGCCCATTATATCCAAATGCCCAGCCCCAATGCTCAGAAGGACCCAAGAGTAAGTCCCTCTAAGTAACTATCAAAATCTTCACTAAAAATTCTCAATATTATAAACTCATCTTTTATGTACCATTTCTTAGGACAAAGCTCTTGGCTCAAACGGTATTACTGTCAGCAAAGGGGTTTCATTCTCCGTAAGATGAACTCGTGATAACAAGCATTACTCTGTGGATCTCTGTGAGTTAATAATAACAAGGATTGACTGCACTTGAAGTTTCTGAGAAAGCAATATCCTTTGCAGCTTTTCAAGTGCAACCTTGTTTAATGTCACAGTGCAGAGGAAATATTATTATACTCATTCCCTCAGGTCAATCAATAGCACAGGTGCCAATGTGGCACAAAGCCTGCAAGCTGGTGATGACTTCAGCAGGGATTGAGGAAGATGTTATCCTCTGCTCCCTCGCTGCCTCAACTGGTTAGAACAGTCATGATCTGAGGCGTATCAGCGTTCAGCATTGAGTCTGGGAAGCAAGTGAGACACATTTGACCTGCAGGACTGCTCTCTGCCCCGTCCACAGAGTCATTGGATTACACAGCACATCCTGTTTCATGGTAGGTATTGATGGACAGCAGTTCAAAAATGCCCTCTTCCATGTGCATCACACCACAAAGCATATGGCCATCAAATGAGGAGTAAATTAGGTTCAGCCATCATATCCCCCCTCCCATCTCATCCCAATCATAGAATCACAGAATTTACAGTGCAGAAGGAGATTATTCAGTCCACCGAGTCTGCACCTGCCCTTGGAAAGAGCACCCTACTTAAGCCCACACCTCCACCCTATCTCCGTAACCCCACTTAACATTTTTTTTGGACACTAAGGGCAATTTAGCATGGCCAATCCACCTAACCCGCACATCTTTGGACTGTGGGAGGAAACCGGAGCACCCGGAGGAAACCCACGCAGACACGGGGAGAACGTGCAGACTCCGCACAGACAGTGTCCCAAGCCAGGAATCGAACCTGGGACTCAGGAGCTGGGAAGCAATTATGCTAACCACTGTGCTACCGTGCCGCCCATCAAACTGACTAACAATTCTCACCAACCACACCTTGATGAATGGACATTTGATTGAATTCCATGACCCTGATCTTCCAGAAAGGAGCCAAGTCAGCAGCCGCACCCCCCCCCCTCCCCCGTCTCAACTCCTGTTGTCAGGTCCCTCAATCAGACACTGAGTGACTTTATATAAGGGGCCACCCCAGGAGACAACAAGCACACCGCATAGGTTTGAATGTCATGTTCCCTGTGTGAGGAATGGTCCACCCATTGGTATTGGTTCAATACCAGCGGGAGCAAGAATAGGCACTTAAATGGCCATTAATTGCCCCTCAACTGGTAGCAGGGTGAGCTAGCATTTACGGGATGTGGGCATCACTGGCGAGACCAGCATTTATTGCCCATCCCTAGTTGACCTTGAGAAGGTTGTGGTGAGCCGTTTCTTGAATCGCTGCAGTCCCTGAGGTGTAGGCACATCCTTAGTGCTGTTAGGGAAGGAATTCCAGAATTTTGACCCAGCGACAGTGAAAGACCGACGATAGATTTTCAAGTCAGGATGGTGAGTGACGTGGACGGGAACCTCCAGGTGGTGGGGTTCACAGGTATCTTCTGCTGTTGTCCTTCTAGATGGTAGCAGTCATGCGTTTGGAAGGTGCAGCCTAAGAAGTCTTGGTGAGTTCCTGCACTGCAACTTGTAGATGGTACACACGGCTGCTACTGTTCGTTGGTGGTGGAGGGATTGAATGTTTGTGGAAGGGTTAACAATCAAGCGGGCTGATTCGTCCTGGACGGTGTCAAGCATCTTGAGTGTTGGAGCTGCACTCACCCAGGCAAGTGGAGAATATTAACCGGGCCCTTCCTGTTGATTGCCTTGTTTCTTCTTTCTCTATTTTTGCTGTTATCATTTGATCCATGGATGCTTAATGAACATGTATCTTTAAGTTGAGCAGGGGAAGTGAGGAATTCAAAAGTTACAAAACAGACCATTATGCTGGCCTTCAAACAGTGGTACACAGACATTTCGGTAGCCGAGAGAAGGTGGGACTTGGTTGGTTGGTGGCCAATGAATTGGCCAAAAGGCCATATTCTGCACGGTAACAGGCAGTGATTGGGTCCTGCCTGAGTGGGATAATTTTCAGAGAGCCAGGGGAAGCAGTTGGAGTCCTGGAGGCTCAGAGGAAAGAAGTTGCTCTCTCTCTCCCTTGTGGTTTTCCAGAAAAGCCTTATAGCTGGACACAGAATCTGCATGAATCTACAGTGAAAACCTGAAGAGAAGGAAGGTGTGCTAAAAGACAACCATCTGAAACAAAAACTTTCATCGCTTTTACTTATTATTTTAATCCCTCTTTTCCCCTCTGTGTTTGTCTGCCTGTGTGTGTGTGTGTGTGTGTGTGTGTGTGAGGATAGGACAAGTTTTAAGTGGAGAGGAGCAGGTTAGGAGTTGGATAACGGTTAACCTGTTGTATTTGCTGCATATCTAATTATAGTTATTGTTATTAATAAACTTAATTGTGTTTACATTTACAAACCTGGTGACTGTAATTATTGGGCAGCAAAGGGCCAAAGACTTTGGGTGTTTTCCTAAGAATGATTTATTGATTTCAATGGTGTTGTGAAACCGGGTCAAGTGGTGCTGGAATTGACGACGCACTAGCCCAGGGGATTGTAACAGTATCCTATCACGTGCCTGACTTGAGCCTTGTAGATAGTGGACAGACTTTGGGAGGAGATCAGGATGTGAGTTACTCATCTCAGGATTCCTAACCTTTGACCTGGTACCAACAGTATTTATATAGCTGGTTCAGTTCAGTTTCTGGTCAATGGTAACCCCCAGGATGTTGATGTGGAATTTAGCGATGGTAATGCCATTGAATGTCAAGGGGTGATGGTTAGATTTTCACTTGTTGGAGAATGTCATTGCCTGGCATTTGTGTGGCATGAACGTTACTTGCCACTTATCAGCCCAGGCGTGGATGTTGTCCAGATCTTGCTTCATTTGAACATGAACTGCTTCAGAATCTGAGGAGTCTGCGAACATTCTCACTTCTGACCTTATGATGGAAGGGAGGTCATCGATGAAGCAGCTGAAAATGGTTGGGTGTGGGTCACCACCCTGAGGAATTCCTACAGTGATGTTCTGGAGCTGAGATGATTGATGTTCAACCACCACAATCATCTTCCTTTGTGCCAGGTATGACTCCAACCATTAGAGAATTTTCTCCTTGATACCCATTGACTCCAGTTTTGCTAGGGCTCCTTGATGCTATACTGAGTCAAATGCTGCCTTGATATGAAGGGCAGTCACTCTCACCTCACCTCAGCTCTGGCATTCAGCTCTTTTGTCAATGGTTGAACCAAGGCTGTAATGAGGTCAGGAGCTAAGTGACCCTGGTGGAACCCAAACTGAGCGTCCGTGAGCAGCTTATTGTCGAGTAAGTGTTGCTTGGTAGCTCTGTTGTTGACTCCTTCCATCACTTTGCTGATGATGGAGAGTACACTGATAGGGCAGTAATTGGCTCGGTTGGATTTATCCTGCTTTTGTGTACAAGACATACGTGGGCAATTTTCCACATTGCCGAGTAATAATAATAATCTTTATTGTCACAAGTAGGCTTACATTAACACTGCAATGAAGTTACTGTAAAAAGCTGTAGCCACCTAAAATGGCTGATTCCCGATTAATTTGGCCAAATCCCGATATAAAATGGCTAACCGAAAAGGCTGATGGGAAAAGCAGCCAACAGGACACAAACGGACAGCTGCAGACAGAATAGCGTATTCGGCTCTGGGGAAGTCGGCCCAGATCGATACCTGCGACTATTAGCAGCACATCAACACAGACATCTGACAGATAGCCGGGGATAATCGGCTATCCCCGGGAACAATTGCAACATATTAGCACTTGAATGCCGGGCCAGACCTCTCGGCGCCTGCAGTGGCCAAAACAAAGACAGGTGAACGCCCACCCCCCGATCGAGGAATCGCCCCATTATTGGAGCATATCGAACCCAGTGATTGGGAACAAGTCCAATCACTTGGGACTCGGGGTCAAGGGCCGCCCCGAGAGGCGGGAAGCCCCTGGACCCTATAAATTGAGGGGCCAAGTTCAGAGCTCTCTCTCTCCCTTCTTCTCCTGCTTGCAACCTTCGCAAGAACATCGACCAGAAACTGTAAGTTTGACTCCAGCGATCGCTACCCGATAGAGATTCCTAGCCATCGACCCATATCAGCCTTTTGAATCCCGCAGGCCAGACCCAATTCGATAAACCATTCGTTTCCCTGACCTGGTGGGCCATCCCCAAAAATTAAGTATTGGCCAGTAGTGGTAGGTTTTGATATAGATAGTAGGATTATTGTGTAAGTATTTATTGCTGTACATAATAAATGACCGTTGATTTCAATCTTACTAAGCGGTGTGCTGACTTATTAATCATAACTCGAGTTTGAACCACGTGGCGGTATCCGAAAGATACTTGGCGACTCGTGAGCAAAGGTGACATAATCAGAGCTAATAAAACTAAGGCTAATAAGAGCAACAAAGCCCCTAGTCACCACATTCCGGCGCCTGTTCGGGTACACTGAGGGAGAATTCAGAATGTCCAAATTACCTAACAACAGGCCTTTTGGGACTTGTGGGAGGAAACCGGAGCACCCGGAGGAAACCCACGCAGACACGGGGAGAGCGTGCAGACTCCACACAGACAATGACCCAAGCCGTGAATCGAACCTGGGACCCTGGAGCTGTGAAGCTACCCACTGTGCTATGATGCTGCCCGTAGATTTGGTACAGGTACAACACTGACATCTACCAGTGCATAGAACATTGATGTAGGATGTAGTGATGTAGCTGTACTGAAACAGCTTGGCTAGTGGTGCTGCAAGTTCTGGATCACAAGTCTACAGGACCATTGCCAGAATATTGTCAGGGCCCATAGCCTTTGCAGTATCCAGTGCCTTCAGCTGTTTCTTGATATGACATGGAGTGAATCAAATTGGCTAAAGACTGGTATCTGTGATGCTGGGAACCTCTGGAGGGAACCAGGATGGGTCATCCACTCGGCACTTCTGGCTGAAGATTGTTGCAAATATATCAGCTTTGCCTTTTGCACAGATGTGCCAGGCTCCTCCATCATTGAGGATGGGGATATTTACATAGACATAGATACATAGAACATACAGTGCAGAAGGAGGCCATTCGGCCCATCGAGTCTGAACCGACCCACTTAAGCCCTCACTTCCACCCTATCCCCATAACCCAATAACCCCTCCTAATCTTTTTGGACACTAAGGGGCAATTTATCATGGCCAATCCACCTAACCTACATGTCTTTGGACTGTGGGAGGAAACCGGAGCACCCGGAGGAAACCCACACAGTCACGGGGAGAACGTGCAGACCCCGCACAGACAGTGACCCAGTGGGGAATCGAACCTGGGACCCTGGCGCTGTGAAGCCACAGTGCTAGCCACGTGTGCTACCGTGCTGCCCTCTTTTGAGGAGCCTCCTCCTCCAGTGAGTTGTTTAAACATCCACCACCATTCACGGCAGGACTGCAGAGCTTAGATCTGACCCACTGGTTGAGGAATTGCTTAACTGTGCCTATTACTTGCTGCTTATGTTGTTTGGCACACAAGTAGTCCTGTGTTGTAGCTTCACCAGGTTGATATTCATTTTTCGGTATGCCTGGTGTTGCTCCTGGCATGCCCCCCTTCAATCTTCATTGAACCAGGGTTGATCCACTGGCTTGGTGGTAAAGTTAGCGTGGGAAATATACTGGGCCATGAGGTTATTGATTGTGTTTGACTCCAATTCGAATGCTGCTGATGGCCCACAGTGCCTTACTGATGCCCAGTCTTGAATTTCTAGATCTGTTTGAAGTCTGTCCCATTTGGCACAGTGGCAGTGCCACGTGACACGATGGAGGGTATCCTCAATGTGAAGACTGGACTGTGTCTCCATAAGGTCTGTAAGGTGGCCACTTCTACCGATACTGTCATGGACAGATGCATCTGCAGCAGGCAGATTGGTGAGGATGAGGTCAAGTATGTTTTTCCCTCTTGTTGGTTCCCTCACTGCCGAAGGGAACCAAAATGAATGAAAAATAGACTTGACCTCATTCTCACCAACCTGCTTGCCGCAGTCCCAGTTTGACAGCTATGTCCTTTAGGACCCGGCCAGCTCGGTCTGTGGTGATACTACTGAGCCACACTTGGTGATGGACATTGAAGTCCCCCACCCAGAGTAGATTCTGTGCCCTTGTCACCCTCAGTCCTTCCTTCAAGTGGTGTTCAACATGGAGGAGTACTGATTCATCAGCTGATGGTGGCAGGTACATGGTAATCAGCAGGAGGTTTCCTTGCCCATGTTTAACCTGAAGCCATGAGACTTCATGGGGTCCAGAGTCGATATTGATCCCAGGGCAACTCCATCCCACCTGTATACCACTGTGCCGCCACCTCTGCTGGGTCTGTCCTGCCGGTGAGACAGGACATATCCAGGAATGGCGTTAGTGGTTCCTGGGACACTGTCTGTAAGGTATGATTCTGTGAGTGTGACTATGTAGCTTGACTAGTCTGTGAGATAGCTCTCCCATCTTTGGCACAAGCCCCCAGATGTTTGTAACGAAGACTCGAGCCTTATTTCACAGGTCTAGTTGAGGTGAAGTTGGGATGTTGAAGGGGTATTCATCCACCACCACACTAACTAATTAAATACCCCCCACCCCCAGCCTATCACCATGGGGAAGAGCGTAAATTACCGCCCTTTAACTCTGTTTCTTCCCACAGATGCTGCCTGACCGACTGAGTGCTTTCTTTCTGTTTTTATTCCCGGGAGAACTCCCTTGCACTTCTTCAAGTACTGCCACGGTACATTTTATATCCTCCTGGGATGGCAGACAGCCCCTCAGATTTGCCATCTCATGAAGGGATGATACCTCTGGCTGTGCAGCACTCTTTCACCCTGCACTGAAGGGTTAGCCCAGATTACACACTTAAGTGTTAGACATTTTAGTTGCTGTGATATGAAGAGTCTAAAGTCCTGTTCCTTTTTAACAAACACCCATTTATTTCATTCCAACAGCCTTTGCACAAAACTCTCACTATACATCACCTGCCAGAGGCCACCTGAAGCCCCTTTACATATCAGTGTCAATTAATGGATACTTAACATAAATGAGACAACTAATTGCAATGTCTCTTAACCCATTACTGAACAGTCTCCCCTTCCTTGGAGAAAAAAATAATAATTAGGTGAAAACAAAATTTCAAGAAACTCAAAAAACACACACATGATTTCTCACCCTTTTTTTTTGTTTGGACGAGAAAGAAAAAAAACCCGTCACAGAAACAAGCGCCCTTCATAACAATATCCAAAGGTTTCTGTGAACTCGCCCCTCTTTTTGTAAAACAGTCTGACAGTTGATAGCTCCTGTCGACCCATTTAATTTTTGTTATTTCCCCCCTGTCCAACATCTGCTTCAAACTTGCGATGCCTATCCGTAACCTCTTCTCATTGACACTTTTTGTAGAGTGCACATTTTCCCACAGGGATTTATTGTCAATGTGACAGTCAATAGGTATATTACCCAAATCCCCTAATCCCAAAACTTCTGCCAATATCATGCTTATATAAAAGGCCATATCCACCGCCTCTACAAGGCTTAACGCCTCAGCAGCCAAAGTGCTTTTTACCACTCTCCTTATTTTCTTTGTTTCCCACACAAGCGGGCAACATTTACCATTGTTCCCCAAAAGGAAAATTATAAAACCTCCTGCACTTGAAACCCCACCACATAAATTTACAGAGAACGCATCACTATAAACTATGAGTTTCAAGTGCCTAAGGTCACCTAAAACCGGGAACTTCAAAACACACTCCTGCATTTTTAGTTTGGCCAACGCTTTATTTGCTCTTATTATGTCTTCCACTTTGGGATCATTCATTTTTGTACTCAGCTCTAAGACATCAAAACTCACGTCCGGTCTAGTCTGTCTACCTAGCAAGTTCAGTTGCCCAATTAAACTTTGCAGTTGCTCTTTTTCTATCTTTGAAACCATTGCGTCTTTTTGTGAAACTCGGCCACGACTAATTGCTATTGGGCTGATGCTTTCCAAATAAGATTGCTGACGTAAAGTTGCCCCTAACTTAGTCTGTCCAATTTCCAGTCCAATATATTTAAATGCACCGGAAGCCTGACTTCCAACCCTGAATTCTTTCCTCAAACCAGAGCTTACAATAGCTTCAAAATCACTAGTCCCACTCCACAAAAAAATCATCGACGTGCATCATAAAAATGCCAGAAAGATTTCCTTTATAGTGCCAGTAAAACATTGCAGGATCTGCTTTCAACTGGCAACAGCCTAACTTTAACAAAACTGACCTTACGGAAAAATACCAGACTCTAGAAGCATCATTTAATCCATATACACATTTGTTCAACTTCCAGAGTACCCCTTCTGTGTTAGCTGCTTCTTTAGGAGGATGGAGAAAAATGTCTCTCTGGAGCTGATGCCCCTGCAAAAAGGCAGCTTTTATATCTATAGATTTGCATTCCCATGCCTTTGTGGCTAATAGAGCCAAGAAGATCTTTAAAATAACCTTTCCTGCTGTAGGTGAATCTACCCTTAAATCCTGATCTTCTAAGTTTTCTTCAAATCCCCTTGCCACAAGCCTGGCCTTTGCCTTATAAGTTCCATCCGGAAGAACCTTTTCCGTGCAAATCCATCAGTGGGATAGAGCTCTTTGTCCCCTATCCGGTACTTATGTGTTTACCCCAAATTCACTCCAACTATGCAATTCTTGCTGTTTAGCTTCTTTGATAACTTTTTCATCGAATTTATTTGAAGCCACCAAAATCTCACGTGCATGTGGGCTTCTACTCCTATTAATATTCGTCGTCTTACTCATGTTCCGAGATCTTGAGAAACTACGTCCCCTCTCCCGCCTGGTATCTCGTTCTGTACTGCTACTGCTTGATCTTTCCCTTCTGCTGTGGGATGTCCTTTCAATAGTTCTCGACCTTTTCCTGCGGACCTGTTCACTATCTGATGTACTATCTGAACTGGGACTGCGTTTCTGTGCCCTCCATTTGTGAACTTCGTTTTCCCAATCCATTGTCTTGACTCCTTCCCCTGAATGCTGTACATTCAACCAATGTTTATACTTTCCAGTGGCCTTCCCTGCTCTACTAATAACAGTTGCATCCTTCCATTGACTAGACCCTTCAGGTAAGTATGTCACTTTTGTACCAACTTTTGGCAGTTGCCCTTTCTGAAAAATGACCTGTTCTAATTCATCAGAAGTGTTGAGTTCCTCCACAGAAACCCTGTCTATATCAGTTAATTGGTCCTCATAGTTCTGTAACACATGCGTACCACATGACTCTGGTTCCTCGTCATGTCTGTCTGCTCTGTCTAAATTTGAAAATTTGTAATCTGTACCCATTATCCTTGATGAATGTACCCTAACAGTTTGATTACAATGTTGCAAAATAATTGTTTTGCCTTCTATGCCTATGATCTTCCCTGGGCCTTTCCATTCATTAGAATTGTCTCTCTTATAGTATACCATGCCTCCTTGCTGAAAAACGGAATCTGATGGCCGTACGTTATGTCTTAAAGCTCTGTGAATTCTTTCAGAGACCTCTGCTTCCAAAAAAGCTTTTCTACTGCTATGTAATGCATTTAAATGTTCACCAAAACCAGAGCTAATTGTAGTCCCCTCTCAAGCTGGAGGCTGGTCATCCAAAATGGACGGAATTTTAGGATTTCTACCAAACACTAATTGATAAGGACTATAGCCCCCAACCATCTGCAATGAATTCTTTGCATGTACTGCCCATGCTAAAGCTGAATTTAGCCTGCAATTTGGTCGATCTGCCAAAATTTTCTGAAGCATGTCATCGATGACAGCATGATTTCTTTCACAGACACCATTACTAAATGGGCTTTCTGCAGCCGTATTCATAACTCTGATATTCATGTTTTCACACATATCCCTAAACTCATCATTAGCAAATTCTCCCCCATTGTCCGTAAGGAATTTTGCCGGTGGACCCATTCCTGTTCCTATCCATTTTTCCACGATTTGATCCAGAATTACTCTCTTTTCTTTACTTCGTACAATCGTTGATTGACTAAATCTGGTTCCTAAATCTACGAAATGCAAAATAAATATATTATTTGCTTTATCACAAATCTTAAGGTCCATGGCCACAATGTCGTTAAAATCCCTGGGCAAAGGTAGGGTTACTATCGGTCGTGCTGGTGTCCTTCTGTACTTCCTACAAACTTCACAGCAGTCACTAACCTGTTCTATCAGTTTAGTATAGTCGTCATCCCTTACCCCTGCATCCTTTAATACATTTTTCAGCCTCCGAGGAGACGGATGTGCAAATTGCCTGTGCAGTTTTAACACCACAGGCTTTTTATCAGCTAAAGTCCCATTTTCAACTGTCATTAACACATCCTTAACCACTCTACTGAAATATTATTTGTCAGTAATGGAATACAATAGTGTCCCGACTGTGTAAATTGTAAGTCCACCGTCTTTCCAAAAACTGTTGCCTTATCCTGTTCCATATCCAGTTTCATGTGTGCTTTCTTCATCGACGGTCTGCTCAGAAGCAAAGGTATCTCACTTGATACAACATCCGTGCTAATGAAATGATTCACTCTGGCAATATTGCAAGGGATCACCACTCTTTTCAGCGACTTCAGAGTATTATCATCCCCAAAACCTGAAACTTGTGGAACTTTCAAATTCCATAACCTTGTTACGATTTTCAGCGTTCAAAGAGTCCAGGTAACATTTTAACCAGTCAATTCCACACACAGTAGATGTGCAGCCACTGTCCAATACAGCACAGTTGAAGGATTCTGCAACCCTCATTACCGGCATAAAACTGCTTGTCAATAGGACAATGCCTTCTTTCTGGTCACTATCTTTTTCCTCTTCTGACTCTTCCGTGTCATGTGTCACTTCAAACACTCTATCATAACGAGTTGGACAGTTGAAAG
The DNA here is from genome assembly GCF_047496885.1 of Scyliorhinus torazame. Lineage (NCBI taxonomy): Eukaryota > Metazoa > Chordata > Chondrichthyes > Carcharhiniformes > Scyliorhinidae > Scyliorhinus > Scyliorhinus torazame. Next base: position 219,770,491 of record NC_092717.1, on the reverse strand, counting down.
CATAATGGTATTGAGAGTCACATCGAAAACATTGATTTATCATGCTCCGTGCATTTCTGGGATTCATCTTCCTATTGTAGGTTCTAACTGAGTTTCTGTCTTCATAACTTCCTTGTCTCGGTCTCCTTCTATAGTCTTGAGCCCTGTTCATAGCCATATGATTTCACCATCCTGTTAGTAGTGTATCTTCCATATTCTACCTTCTTGCAGGTTGACCTATTTGGGTCATCAGAGCCATCGGAATCAAATGTTTCCCCAGAAACTTTTGTGAAGCTTTTGTCATCTGTTCGAATAAAGTATCCTTATCAGTAAACTGAACTGCTGTCAAAACCAGGAGCCTATCCATGTTGCTCACTCTAGCACAGTCAAGTAATTTAAAGGCCAATACAGACCGTGGAAATTCCAGGTTGTGTTTCTGTAGCCTTTTATATAGTCTGCCAAATTCCATTATATAGTCTTCCATGGAGATATCCTCCATTTTCCGGAACTTGTCAAAATCCGACCATGCTTCATACGCACTTAACAAGTCATCTTTCTTATAAATCTTATCCATATAATGTAATAAAGTCTCCAGACATTCTTCTGAGTCTAATTCTTCCAATTCCAGCTCAGAAAGCACTTTGTTTCAGATTTTACTGCCATATGGTAGAGAAAGAGCCAATGCCACACCTTGTTTTCTCTTTCCTAAAGCAGTTACCTTAGTCCACATAACTACTGCACTTCTCCATTGGTTGTACGATTCCCTTTCAGAAAATAAGGGAGGATAGTCATATCCAGCCGTCTTTATCCTCGGTTCAGCCATATATCCCTTTTTTTTTCTTCTTTTCTCACTCACTCCTTGGTTTGATCTGGAAAAGTTGTAACTTTCAACCCTTCACATTTACACAGCAACCATCCTCTGCTACCAATTGTTAAACGTTTTAGTTGCTGTGATATGAAGAGTCTAAAGTCCTGTTCCTTTTTCACCAACACACATTTATTTCATTCCAACAGCCTTTGCACAAAACTCTCACTATACATCACCTGACAGAGGCCACCTGAAGCCTCTTTACATATCAGTGTCAATCAATGGATACTTAACATAAATGAGACAACTAATTGTGTGCATTGTTTTACATTTCCATCAGCCAGCAGACAGAGGAAATATTTTTTCCACAATAAAGCATAAGATGCCATTTCGCAATATGCTGCATAGAGATACTGGAATTTATGTCCCTTGACTCCTCTCACTGACTAGGAATTATAGGTCCCTGCCAGAAACCCAGTAAAATTAGGTATCATAGTGAGACAGGATTAAGGGTCAGAAATGAGAGTAGGATTTGGAATTATTGTTAGTGGAAATGCTGCTTTTGAGGACATCATCCGCAGCATTTGTAACAGATCAGGAGAACATGTCACAGTGAAGATGTATCAGTCAAAACAAATCTGAAGCAGGCATAAGTATGGACTTTGTCTAATCTTCAAAAAAGATTAACCTCTCAGAATACAAGTTACTAGAAAACCTTTCCACAGATTGTTAAGCCGCTAAAAAAAAAACAGTTTCAAAAAAATAAAGCACTGGAAATCGGATAGATGAACCGAAAGTGCAGGTCAGGAGGAATCCATGCAGACAGGAAGGCAGGGTTAACAGTTCTGGTCTCATGACCGATCAACAGTAATGCTTCAAGTTATATTTCTGGAAACAGCCGAAGTAATGAAAAGTTCAAATCAAAGAAGCTATCTTAACAGTTCAAAACAAAACGAAAAAACGTGTCCTGGTTTGCAGCCAACAAATAAATTCTCCCCCTTTAAGTGTTGGCTGGAAAGTGTTGGGTAATGGATGAACCGCCTGAGTTACACTCTGAATGATTCCCTCCCTTCCGCTGGAGCTCCCTCTCCCCCTTTCCGATTCCCCTAGCACACCTATTTGACCTAGTCTTTGGTCACCTGTTCCAATCTTTCTGTATATGTTTTGGTGTGAATTGCTTTAGTAACACTGCTGTATCAAAGATGGTACAGAACTGCAAGTCGGTGTTGATATTGTTGTTGACATCTGGCTGGGTATGAAGGAAGGGGCAGAAAATCCTTCCACACTGGCAACGAAAGGAGAAAATTCACCTCAGTAAAACCCCAAAACAGATATCAATCTTTTCTGTGTGTTTATGAGTGTGCGCCATACTTTCCCTTCCCTTTATTGAAGCTGATGATTGTATGGATTGTATTGGTGCTGACAGCACTCTTAGATTTTACCCAAATAGCCATCCATTATCTGTAACCTCCGGGTAGTGAGTGTGAGAAAGCTACTGGGCTAAAGTGGGAGGGGGTGGATGCAGTTGTCACAGTCCCCGTGGGGACCAGCAAAATAGATAGATCCAGGAATGAGAAAGCTAAGCGAATTTGAGAAATGATGGACCAAATTAAAATACACAACTTTAAAGATAGAGCAATCTATGGATTGTTACCTGAGCCATTGGCAAACAGATAGGAGAAATAGATGTGTGGCTCCAAGAGTGGTGTGGGAAGAAGGGGTCTCCATCCATGTGACACTGACAACAGTACATAGGGAAGAGGGAGATATTCCGCTGGGATAGGTTCCACTTCAACCAGGCTGGGACCAGTGTCCTGGCCAATTGCATAACTAAGGCTGTGGACAAGGCTTTAAACTAACAGCAAGAGGGGAGAGAGATGGGCAGGGTTCGGAAATCTGAGGAGAAGGGTCAAGGCATCCGAACGCTATCGCAATGTTGGTGACGACAAGCAGAGTGGGACAGGAAGGGGCAGAGCGCTTGAACAAAAATTGTACATCAGGGAATAAGGACTTTGCAGGGAATGGAGGTCACAAATTAAAATTAAGGGTTCTTTATCTGAATGCACAAACCATCTCCAAGAAGATAGATGAATTAGTGGCACAAATGGATTTAAATAGATTTAAATATCTAATTGCAATTACAGAAACATGTTTACAAGGCGATCAAAGTTGGAAAATAAATATTCCAGGGTGCACAATATTTCAGAAAGACAGGCAGAATGACAAAGGAGAAATTGTACTCTGATAGTAAAGGATGACATAAAGACATTAGTGAGAAAGGATCTCGGCTCTGAAGATCATGAAGGAGAACCAGTATGGGTGGAAATTAGGAATAGCAAGAGTCAGAAAACACTGGTGGGAGTAGTTTAAGGGCCCCCTAACAGTAGTTAAACCATTAAACAAGAAGTTCTAAGAAAGGAAATATAATGGGCTGAATTTTCTGGGAACGGTCCCATTATATTGGAAGTTGGCAAATGTTACACTGCTTTTCAAGAAAGGCGGGAGAGTGAGAAAACACAGTGGGCTACAAGCCAATTAGCCTAACATCAGTTGCTGGGGGGAAACTGGAATGTTTTGCTGTAATTTTTCCAATTAAGGGGAAATTTAGTGTGGCCAATCCATCTACCCTTCACAACTTTGGGTTGTGGGGTTGAGACCCACGCAGAGAATGTGCAAACTGCACACGGACAGTGACCTGGGACCGGGACCAAACCTGGGTCCTCAGCGCCGTGAGGCAGCAGTGGAATGAACTATTAAAGAAGTCTTAAAAAAGCATAGTATGACATGAATGTCAACATGGTTTTACGAAAAGGACATCTGTTTGACAATGAATTAGAGTTTTTTGAGGATGCAACGTGTAGTGTAGATAGGGGGAAACCGGTAGATGCAGTACACTTAGATTTCCAAAACGCATTTGATAAGGTTCCATACAAAAGATTAATAGGCAAGATAAGGCCCCATGGAGTTGTGGGTAATATATTGGCATGGATAGAGGATTGGTTAATGGATAGAAAACAGAGAGTGTGTGTAGGCAAGGTTCTTTCAAGTTGGCAGACAACATGGGGGCATAATCTTAGGATAAGGGACCATTCATTTAGGATTGTGCTGAGGAAGCATTACATCACTCAAAGGGTCATGAATTTTTGGAATGCTCTACTTCAGAGGGTTGTGTAAGCTCCATCGTTGAATACATATGAGGCTGGGATAAACAGATTCTCGGCATCTCGGGGAATTAAGGGATATGGGGAGCAGGCAGGAAAATGGAGTTGAAGCCCAAGATCAGCCATGATGGTACTGAATGGCAGAGCAGACTGGATGGCCAATTGGTCTACTCTTGCCCCTATTTCTTGTGTAAAAAGGACACGAGCCGAATCAAATCCTGCCCATATTGGCCCAGCCCTCGGTTTAATCGGGGCCATTCAATAGCATTTGGAAATTCCCCCCATCCCACCTCCACTGCCCAAGATCACTGGAAACATCTGGGATAATTGGCCTTAGGCCCATCACAGACCAAGAATCAAACCCAGAAACTTCTGGGTCTTAGTTCCGCATCACAGCATGTCGTTCGCCATCAAGACGCTAGGTGCAACTTGGAACTCTCAAATGGTTCACAATGCCCAAGAAACCCCTCCTGAAAAAGGATCGAGAGCATCTTAAACGTTTTAGGCAAGAGAGAGTTAACAGCAATTATAAATCGCTGGCTCTCCTTTCTAATCTTCATTTGTGACATCAATAGTATTGTGGTTTGGAATAAGACCACAGGACTCTACATTGTAAATATGGGTTCACTCCATCAAGCCAGCTTGGAGCTGTTGGCAAGATATATCTCGCCATTATTGGTTCCACACATTTTTATCTGCTGTGGTATTATACAGTGTCCAGAAATGAGAACTTCAAAAAACAACACAGAGCTTTCTGGAAACCCGCAATGACTATTATAAAATCCTATTATCCTTCCCAGTCACGACAGTTTTATCCAGAATTGCACAAAGAACAACTGTTATGTATTACTGCTTGATCATAACAAGTGCGCCATTTTAATATTCTTTAAAAATGACTGGGTCAGTCTTTCCTGGAAGCACTGCTACATCCGATGTGATGATAGGATTCCGTGCACGCATAGAATAACATTTTTAACTTTTTGGAACATTTAATAAGAACAGGAAATAGAAATAGATGTACTTACTGCCTAGGTGGCATTTCTCTCCATTCAACCTCAACTTAGCCAAAACAAATGTCTGCCACAGTGTTTAAAGTCTTTGGCAGTGCACTGTTCTGGGCCATTAGAAATATCCCTTCAGGCATATCAATGACAAATGCTTGACCATGCAGTCTGAGAAAGACAAAAAAGGATCTGGCGAGTGTTAAAATATAGTTTAATGTTCCCTCTGTTGTCTCAGCTAGTTATGCACTGCCATTTATCCAACTCTATCGAACAGAAAAAGATACAGCCCTCTTCCTCTGCTGAGGTAGGCAACCATGTTTCAACGGGGATGGGGGGCACTTTGACTTGAGGTGAAACAGGCAATTTCTTATCAGCCACAACCTATAAGTCTCTCCCATTTATTATTTTCAATAACGGAAATGAAAATTGGAAATGTTTAATGGGCAGCTGATCCAAACACTTTACGCTAATGGTCTAAAGTGAAAATTATCCAGCAATGTCTCTCGTTGAATTAAATCAGATCCTTGCTCCTGATCATTAACCAGTGCCACTTCCTTGCCAGAAAGCACGTTAGGCTAGGGAAGAACTAAACTCTGTTGTGATTCCTCGATTGCCTACTGACAATCTGTAGGTTTGCATCTTCAAATGGCCACCTGAGTGAGATATTGGATGGATGCCATCATTACAACTACGATCCAAACGAGTTGCTACTTCAGTAGAGGACAGGTAACGTGGTCACTTACTCAGTGAGACAGGGCTTCAGGGAGTGGGACACTTGAAATGGAAAATGAAAATCGCTTATTGTCACAAGTTGGCTTCAAATGAAGTTACTTTGAAAAGCCCCCAGTCGTCACATTTGGGGAGGCTGGTACGGGAATTGAACCTGCGCTACTGGTCTTGGTCTGCATTACAAGCCAGCTATTTAGCCCACTGTGCTAAACCAGCCCCTAAAAATCAAAGTGGAGAATATGGGCATTCTCCACTTTGATTTCGAGGGACTGGTTTAGCATAGTGGGCTAAATAGCTCCCTTATTACTTGCTTTAGGATTGCAAACATGGGGCCGGATGTTTTAACTGGTGAACTTGCTCAAAGTATATATTGATCACCAAATGGGCTGCTCATGCTAGGCTCGCAATGGCCTGAAGAAAGGCTTTCGCAAATAATGTCTGCCAGACAAGCCTTGGCCACTGGAAATGAGAGAGGACATCAATTGACGTTCCTGTTAGAAATGCAATCGATAAACTGAGGGGGAAGAAAACATTCATCTGTTGTATATATTCAGTCAAGAGGCAGAATCAGATAGCGTCAAATCTAATAAAATTGCCTACTGGCAATCTCCATATTGATGAGGTGGTATGTTAATGCTTCTGAACAGATATAAGAACATATGAATTGGAGCAGCATTTGACCCTGTGGCCTTGCTCCACCAATCAACAAGACCGATCCATATATCCATTAATTCCCTTATTCCCCCAACATCTATTCACCTCGGATTTGAATGCACTCCTGACTGAGCATTCACAAGTCGCTGGGGTTGGGAGTTCCAAAAATTTGCAATTCTTTGCGTGAAACAGAAATTTGCCTAATCTTGGTCTTAAATAGCAGACTCCTCATTCGAAGACTGTGACCACGTGTTCTAGATTTCCCCAACCAGGGGAAGCCTTTTCTCTGCACTCAGGAATGGGCCAGGATTTAGAGAACCCCAAAGTGTATCATAGAACATAGAACATACAGTGCAGAAGGAAGCCATTCGGCCCATCGAGTCTGCACCAACCCACTTAAGTCCTCACTTCAACTCTATCCCCTTACCCCAATAACCCCTCCTAATCTTTTTTTTTGGACACTAAGGGCAGTTTAGCTTGGTCAATCTACCTAACCTGCACGTCTTTGGACTGTGGAAGAAACCGGAGCACCCGGAGGAAACCTACGCAGACACGGGGAGAATGTGCAGACGCCGCAGACAGTGACCCAGCAGGGAATCGAACCTGGGATCCTGGCACTGTGAAGCCATGATGCTAACCACTGTGCTACTGTGCTGCCCACATGGAGCACGGTATCATGGAGTTCACCTGACCCACAACTTTTACTAGCTTGTGGTATGGGGAGCACACGGCCCACTCTACAGTTGTGGTACAGCAGAAATTGAAAAGTATCTTTTAAAGCAAAACAATGTTTATTCTATGAACTCAAGTTAACCTTTCTAAAAACATACAGTGAACATCTTAGCAACCATCAATTCAAATACAACCCCCAAAGAATACAACACTAAGTATTCCTTAAACTTTCCTTTTAACATCCATAAGACATTTTTAAAAAACTTTTAACAGAAGGACATCAGGTTTAAATTCACTACTGAGAACAGTTATCAATCTGAATTCACCAAATGATCAAGAGATAGTCTTTACATGGCAGAGAGAACAACATTACACCTTCTGTGGCTGACTGCAGCTCCAACACGAATACGAAACCAAAAAAACAGACACACCTAAGCGTTTTCTCAAAGTGAAACTGAAAGCTGACAGACAGCCCAGCTCCACCCACACTCTGACATCACTGCAGTAATAAACACCCATTTCTTAAAGGTACATCCACTACAGTTATTCTATAAAAAGCACCCATTTCACATGACAACTTACCCTGACATTTTCCTCGGAGTAAAGAAGGCTGCGAGGAGATTTGATAGAGGAATTCAATATTCTTAGGTGTTTGAGCTTGGTAAATAGTGAGAACTGTTCCCTTTCAGGAGTACAGCAAGAACTAGAGGGCACGGATTCAGAATTATGGGGAAAAGGAGTAAGAGCGACGTGAGAAAAATATTTTTCACCCAGAAGGTGGCTGGAGTCTGGAAGAAACTTCCTGCGAGGGTGGCGGAGGCAATCTCCGAGAATTAGATTGCTATCTGAAAAGAATGTGGAAGTTTGCGGGGATAAGGCGCGGGAGGGCAGAATGTTCTTTCAGAGGGCCAGCACAGACCCGATGGGCTGAATGGCCTCTGACTGTACTGTAAAGATTCTGTGACTATAATCGCTCTTGTAAACATAAAAATGTAAAGGAGACTGTACCCTCAGAAAGCCAACTTAGATATGGAGGGCTTAAGAGTCTGTGCTGCAATATGCTACAGGGGTAAAATTTGATTTCAGCCAGGGCCCGTTGATGAGTGGCTGAAGATTAGCGTTTCTTTCGGTTTATAAGGCAATTTATTAGCCAAAGAGGAAAAGGAAAAGCGCGACACCAAGCCTTCATATCTCCCATCTTTCCTTCAGGGTGGCTCATTCCAAATTGATTAAAATGATACTATGAATGACTGATTGGTGCAAATGATTAATGTTTTGTTGAGAATGCCAGTAACAATTGGGCCAGGTGCAAAGCAGGCAGCTGGTCCAATTCAGGCAGGTAAGTTAAAATTGCCCCAGAGTCTCAATTGCTCAGTGCAATGAGCCTGGCGACGTACAGTGATGAAACGGCATTTCAAAATGAAGTTGCGACTTCCTTGCCGTTGTAACCATGCTGGAAAATTATGGTAATTTGTAGACTTTAGCAAGCTGTCAAGACCTTCATTGCGTCATATGCCTCAGACAAATGGACTGTATCAATGCAGTTAAAAAAAAAGAGATGTTTGCATTTAACTACTTGACCTGAAAAATGGTCAAAGCACTGCACCAGAGATATAAATGTGAGAAGACATTTAAGGAGCGTGCTTTCCTATACCCGGTCCCAGCCATTGAATAAAGAGTACAAATTATGTAAGAATAATGTCAATACAACTCCCCTCCCCCACCTCTCCCAGCAATAACTGTCGTGCTGTGGGTTCATGGCTCTCTATAATTTACGTCAAACATAATATATGCGAATCATTTGCATACGACCTATTCTTTTTTATCCACAATGGGGGCGACTAAGTGCAACCCCAGAGAGCTGTCAGAACAAGCAGATGTTATCAGCGTATGAAAGAAACATGATGGATTAATACACACCACAACAAAACTATCAGACCAGCCCTTTGCCTTCATTTGGAATGCCTCTCTGCTCTTCACATCCAAAGTATCAGTAATTAGCAGTGGCAGCATTTCATTTATCCATCAGCTTCCTGATGTGGCACTTTTCTACTGTACCGCAGGCAATAGACAATTATTTAGTGAAATCTCTGGTTAAGTCCATCGATTCATTAGTGGGAGTGCTGTAAAGACCACAGGTGGCAAAAGTGTACTGGCATTTTCACTGATGGTCTGCATCAGACGCCTGTCATTACCTGTTTTAATGACATATTGCAGCAGAGAAAGTGCTGTAGTGTCAATATTAATGGCACTCAGAAAAACTAGTGCCTAACAGCGAGCAACTTGATAACTGGGTTATGCACTTGCACACTGAAAAAATTCACTCTAGCTTCATTGGGCTCTTCAAGGTTGTTTTTGTAAACCTCAAAATAGGAGCCATGTACTCACATTAGCAAGTGTGAACATTATTTTTAGGTTTGGAAGGGCAGCATGTGGCACAATGGTTAGCACTGCTGCCTATGGCGCTGAGGACCCGGGTTCGAAACCCGGCTCTGGGTCACTGTCCGTGTGGAGTTTGCACATTCTCCCCGTGTTTGCGTGGGTTTCGCCCCCACAACCCAAAAGATGTGCAGGGTAGCTGGATTGGCCACACTAAATTGCCCCTTAATTGGAAAAAATAATTGCGTACTCTAAATTTAGTTTTTTATTATTATTTTTTTTTAGGTTTGAAAAGTAACATTCATGGCTTATACTAAAGACCTGTTGCCCCATTGACCCACCGCGAAGTCCACCACACCAGGGTTATGCTATTGGAGATCACAAGTGATCCGTAACCACGTGATTCCCGCCTGGGGGAGAGGGTGGGGGACGGGGACGGGACGGAGAATCACGATGGCCGGGATTGACCCAATTTCATTTATTTACATGCACCCGCTGGCATGCGGCCTGGACCTCGTCCCTGCGAGACATCGCGCAGGCGCCGATCCCGATTTTCCCCCGCGCCCGATTCTTCGTCCCATCGGGGAACGCATTCCAGGCATCCCAGGACGGAGATTCCCACCCCTTAAACTGCACCGTGTATAAGCTGTGCACATTCAGATGAGCCTGGTAAAAGTGCTGGTATGTCTGCTAAAAAGGGTACATGTTTGGTAAGGTCGTGAAATATTTGCATATGTCAGAAATATCTATGCTTTTTTTTCAAACCTCATGTGTTACATGCAAATGCATTAAAATGCAAGTCGGATGTAAAGGCAGAAACAAAATAACAACTTGAGTTTGTGTATCTAATGTGTCAGTCTTGACAGAATAGACATCACTCTTACTTCTGAGTTGGGAAGTTCATGGGCTTTGAGACCTTCTCAGAACTTTGAGTGGGTAATTCAAGCTGATGCTTCAAAGCAGTAGCGAGGAAGTGCTGCGCTGTCAGAAATGCCAAGCGAAACCAAGGTTACGTCTGCCCTCTTGGGTGCATGTTAAAAAAAAAGCTCAAGGCGCTATTTAAATGCAGAGCAGCAAACTTTTCTCGATGTTCTTAGCCCATATTTATCCCTCAAGCCACAGCACTAAAAAGAAAAAAAAACTCCAGTAGTTTCTCTCAGTGATGTTTGTGGGATTTTGCTGTGTGTAAATTGGCTGCTCCACTTCACCTGATGAAGGAGATGTGCTCCAAAAGCTAGTGATTTGAAACAAACCTGTTGGACTTTAACCTGGTGTTTTAAGACTTCTTACTGTGCCCACGTCTTCCCATTATAGAAGTGACTACCAGTGCAGAGGGATCTGGGTGTCCTTGTGCATGAGTCACACAAAACTAGCATGCAGGTACAGCAGGTAATAAAGAAAGTGAATGGAATGTTGGCATTTATAGCAAAAGGAATTGAGTGTAAAAGGTAAGGAAATGTTGTTGCAACTATACAAGGCATTGGTGAGACCACACCTGGAGTATTGTGCGCAGTTTTGGTCCCCTTATTTGAGGAAAGATGTAGTGGCCTTGGAGGCAGTTCAGAGGAGGTTCACTAGATTGGTTCCAGAATGAGGGGTTTGTCGTGTGAAGAGAGATTGAACAGTTTAGGCCTATACTCTAGAATTTAGAAGAATTAAAGGAGATCAAATTGAGGTCTCAAGTTATGGATAAAGTAGACCTGGAGCTGATGCTTCCTCTTGTGGGCATTCTAGAATGAGAGGGCATAGTCTCAGGATAAAAGTAAACCCATTTAAAACAGATTTGAGGAGAAACTACTTCTCCCAAAGGGTCGTGAATCTGTGGAATTCACTACCCCAGAATGTGGTGGATGCTGGGACAGTGAGTAAATTTAAGGAGGAATTAGACAGATTTTTAATGAGTAATGGGTTGAAAGGTTACAGAGAACAGGCAGGACGGTGGAGTAGAGGCCATGATGAGATCAGCCATGACCATATTGAACAATGGATCAGGCTCGAGAGGCTAAATTGCCTACTACTGCTCCTTGTCCTTATGTTCTCAGAAAGAACTATTCTGTCTAATCCCACCTTCCAGCTCTTGGTCTGTAGCCCTGTAGGTAACAGCACCTCAAACCCAAATCTGGTGTTCTTGATTAATAAGGGGATTTCTTAATTAATAAGAGGATTTCTTGATTAATGAGGGGATCAGGGGTTATGGGGAGAAGTCAGGAGATTGGGGAGGAGGAATATGTCAGCCATGATCGAATGGCGGAGCAAACCTGATGGGCTGAATGGCCAAATTCTGCTCCTATATCTTATGGTCTTATGGCCTGACGGTGAGACATTTTGAGACATCCTGAAGTTGCAAAAGACACAGAGTAAGTGAAAGTTATTTCTTCCTTTGAATCTTGTCATTTGTGGTGATCACAGAACAAGTCTGCCTCTTCAGGAAGATATACATATGTGTGCTCAAAAATGCTGTGCAAGAATTAAAAGTGGGGGGCTGGCACTCATCTTTTTATCAGTACTGTTTTGAACATACCACTTTATTGTCTGACAGCTGCTATAATTACTGGAATAGAGCCCACGTATAGCAATCTCTTTTATTGTCACTTGATGCTCACTAACTTGTATTTCTAAAAGCTCCAGCTCCTAACAATAGGTACCCTTTGTCTGCTGATCAGATGATGCCACCATCTTCTTATCATGACTTGCTGACTGACACTGCTTCACACCAACACCTCCATACACGTGGACAATGCTCTTTCATTTCCTTGGTGCTTAAAGGAACTTTCACATCAGAGACCAAGATGAAACAGCTGAAGAATGGGATACGATTCTTCACAGTATTCCTACTGGTTATCATTATGAAATGGTACAGATCATACAATCAATACAACAGGCAGGAGAGCTTCTGGCTTTTGTGCTTTTCCTTTGTCGATGTGCAATGTGCTCAAATTCAATCCTTCGTGCTCTGTCATTCAGCACACCTGTGGCGTAGGCGTCACTCGGCCTTCTCCCTCCAACTGGGCAGTAAATTATAGACTCCAGTTCAGCTCGTGTTATAATCGGAGAACCGTAACCTTTCTCGAGCTCATAATCGCCCATAAACTCAGTGAGGAATTCGGGTGGGGGGGGTTCGAATGCGAACTGCATGCAATAGGCGGAGCAAATACCTCAGCGGTATTTAAAGGGAAGCCAGATATGCAAATGTGGGAGATAGGAATTAGAAAAATATGCTGACATAGTTAAATCAAGATGACGTAGAATTCTCATGTGGAGATGTAAAGAATGGAACAGGCCAGTTCCTCGTAACGTGGCTGGAAGGGGCTTCTCTAACATAAGTGACTCCTTTTGTATCTTTATTGTCACATGTAGGCTTACATTAACACTGCAATGAAGTTACTGTGAAAATCTGTGTAAAGGTTATTATTATTATTTTGAAAATTATTATTATCTTTAACTCTTTTCCAAGACTTTTCACTATGTAACAGCTCCATTGATGGAGTATTCCTTGATTAAGACCATAAGAAATAAGAACAGGAGTAGGCTGTTCGGCCCCTCAAACCTGCTCCTCTGTTCAATAGGATCTTGGCCGATCCGACATTCCTCACATCCACTTTCCTGCCCTGTCAGGGCTAAAGAGCTGGCTTTGAAAGCAGACCAAGGCAGGCCAGCAGCACGGTTCAATTCCCGTACCAGCCTCCCTGAACAGACGCCAGAATGTGGCGACTAGGGGCTTTTCACAGTGACTTCATTGAAGCCTACTTGTGACAATAAGTGATTTTCATTTCATTTCATTTTCATTAGGAGAGTGGGCTCGGTAAATTCATTTCAGTAGAAACCACCATAAAATTGACATTGAGGAGTACTTCCAAGATTTCCTATTCTGGAAGCCAAGGTGGTTTAGAGCATTAGGGACAGGTCTTTTATCCATCAGATCTGGGCTAAAATCCAGCATCAACAGGTAAGCTGAACTTTTGTGATGGGTGCATCCTCCAGGAAGTAAGTTTGAAGTGTACCTATTCACTTCCATATACTGCGCACAGCACATAACCACTCCTACTTCATATGAAATGAGGGAGACCGTGGGGTGGCTGATGTGAGAAATACAAAAATGTCACACTTGGCAGTAAGGCAAGAGGTTGAAGATGAGGATTGCTGTTCAGTAAGGTATGTGGAGGGTTTCCTCCGCATCTTATCACCGTGTGTGTAATGCTGAGATTACGTGCCCAAGATGTCAAGGTGTCCACTCTCCAGCATGAGAAGCTATCTATCATAGCGGTGCTTTTATAAATATATCCTTTCATGGATTATGGACATCACGGGCCAGGCCAGCATTTGGTGCCCAGCCCTCATTGCCCTTGAGAAGGTGGTGGTGAGCTGCCTTCTTGAACCGCTGCAGTCCATGTGTTGTAGGGTCACCGAAGGTGCTGTTAGGGAGGGAGTTCCACGATTTTGACCCAGTGACAATGAAGGAACAGCGATATTTTTCCAAGTCTGGATGGTGAGAACTTGGAGGGAAACTTGCAGGTGGTAGTGTTGCAATATATCTCTGCCTTTGTTCTTCTCGCCGACAAAATTCACAAGTTTGTCGAGGTAGACCTGGCACATTGCTATGATGCAACAGCAAATGGTACACACTGCAAGCACAGAGTGCCAATGGTGGAGGAAGTGAATGTTTAAGATGGTGGATGGAGTGCCAAACAAGTGGGCTGCTTTGTCCTGGCTGGTGTCGAACTGCTTGAGTGTTGTTTGGAGCCACATTCATCTAAGTAAATGAAGAATATTCCTGACTTGTGCCTTGTCGATGAAGGTGAACAGGCTTTGGGGAGTCAAGACGCGAGTTATTTTCTGTGGAATACGTAGATTCAGAGTGCAGTTAAAGAGGCAATCACATTGCTTTGTGTCCAGAGTGACATATAAGCCAGATCAGGTCAGGGCAACAGATTGCCTTTTCTGAAGATCATCCATGAACCAGATGGGATCTTATGACAATCAAGTTCTCTAAATTACCTGGTCTCCATTACTGATGGCAACTTTGTCATTGCAGGTTTGCTTATTAACTGAATATTAAATTCACGAGCTGCCTCGCTGAGATATTATGTTCGTCACCTGACTGTGCACTGATGTTAATCCTCAGTTAAAACCAGTTCGAAATCTTCATTATGATCACTTACACTAGCGTAATGAGGGAGCCCTGATTTCACAGCTCATTGAGGGAGCCATGATTTCACAGCTCATTGAGGGAGCTCTGATTTACAGCTCATTGAGGGAGCCCTGATTTCACAGCTCATTGAGGGAGCCCTGATTTCACAGCTCATTGATCGAGCCCTGATTTCACAGCTCATTGATAGAGCCCTGATTTCACAGCTCATTGATCAAGCCCTGATTTCACAGCTTATTGATCGAGCCCTGATTTCACAGCTCATTGATCGAGCCCTGATTTCACAGCTCATTGATCGAGCCCTCATTTCACAGCTCATTGAGGGAGCCCTGATTTCACAGCTCATTGATTGACCCCTGATTTCACAGCTCATTGATCGAGCCCTCATTTCACAGCTCATTGAGGGAGCCCTGATTTCACAATTCATTGAGGGAGCCCTGATTTCACAGCTCATTGCCACACGAAGTCCAAACCCCGGGAGTTGTCCCCTTTAATATGAATCGCTCCTCATTGCATAGACATTAAAAATGTCAACATGCAGCTTCAAGACGATAGGGCCCAATTTGTGATTATGTACGAGGCATACGAAAATTAGTGGTCGTTCAGATTTCTGTAATGTGTAAGTAATTTAACTCTAAACCAGTGAATTGATTTGTTCCACATCATTAGGTTCACTAGACTGGTTCCCGAGATGAAAGAATTGTCCCATGGGGTGAAAGTAGTAAAATAGGCCTACATTCCCTCGAGTTTAGGAGAATGAAAGGTGATCCAATCAAAACAAAGAATATTCTTCAAGGGTTTGGCAGGGTAGATGCAGAGAAAATGTTTCTTCTGACTGCCCAATCTAGAATAGTCTCAGAATAAGGAGACTGAGATGCAAGGGTTGCAAATCTTTGCAATTTTCTACCTTAGATAATGGTGGACACTCAAACATTGAGTAAATTCAAGGCAGAGCGATAGAATTTTGAGTACTGAGGGAATTAAGGGACACGGGGGTCGTATGAAGAGATAAAGTTCAGCCATGATCCAATTAGTGAACTCAGATTGGACTCGAAAGGCCAAATGGCCTCCTCCAGCTCCTATTTCTGATGTTCTTATGATACTGTGTAGGAATAGAATCATAGACTCATTGAATCATAGAATTCCTACCGTGTGTCCCATCATGTCTGCACCGACCCTCTGAAAGAACACCCTACCAAAATCCACTCCCCCACCCTATCCCCGTAACCCAACCTAACCTGCACATCTTTGGACACTAAGGGCAATTTCAATGTGGCCAGTCCACCTAACATGCGCATCTTTGGACTGTGGGAGGAAACTGGAGCGCACGGAGGAAACCTACGCAGAACTGGAAGAACATGCAAACACACAGACAGTCACCCAAGGCTGGAATTGAACCCGGGTCCCTGACGCTGTGAGGCAGCAGTGATAACCACTGTGCCACCTGCACCTTGTTTCTTTATTCTGTCATTTGCATTTGTTGCCTGTCCCTAATTGCCCTTGCACTGAGTGGCTTGCCAGGCCATTTCGGAGGCAGATAAAGAGTCAGCCATATTGTCACTTGTGGGGCAGGCAGGGCAACAATTGCAGATTTCCTTCCCCTTCTATATTTTTTATTTTTTTAAAATAAATTTAGAGTGCCTAATTCTTTCTTTTCCCAATTAAGGGAGGCAATTTAGCGTGGCCAATCTGCCTACCTTGCGCATCTTTGGGTTGCAGGAGTGAGACCCACGCAGACATGGGGAGAATGTGCAAACTGCACACGGACAGTGATCCGGAACCAGGATCGAAGCCGGGTCCTTGGCGCCGTGAGGCAGCAGTGCTAACCACTGCGCCACTGTGCCACCCTCAGATTTCTTTCTCGAAAGGGAAACTATTGATGATTGGTTCATGGTGACCATAACTGAGACATGGAGCGCGATTCAACTAAATGGAAACAAAGTCCCATAGCGAGCGTGTTTAGCCACGTGTTTCCCGGACATGGCTGTACAATGCCACTCACGTTAAACAAGGGGCCTCAGCGGGAAACACATGGTCGAGGCCACACATAGCCCCATTTTCTACACTGAGAAGATCTACTCGCTGGAACTCCTCAGTATTGCGAGAGATCGAGACGCCATATTTAAATGGCGTCCTGATCTCCGAGGCTCCCGATGCAATCACCGATTGGTCCAACAGTATGCTTCACTGCAGGCCTAAGATATGCATGAATCCACATGTGTCGGCTTTCCAAGTTCAACCTGCCTGTTGCTTGCATTACGATCGCCAGCAAAGGAAGAGAAAGAAAAACCTGCAGACAATCCACCCTGGGCATTGGGAGAAGTCAGCGAACAGATTGGAAATAGATTGCCGAGACCGAGCAGGTCCGAAGGAGAGAAAGAAATCAAAGTTGGCAAAACGAAATACAAAAATAACTCATTGAAAATGTCATCAGTCAATCATCCTTCTCAGCAGAGGCATCATTTTGACCTTGCTCTCAAAATACCAGGAGAGCTGAATCAAAGAAGTGGCATTCTTCTTCCAGAAACATTCAGGCTCTATTGTGTAGACTCAGTTTATTTGAAAAGCAGAGCTCTTATTTTTACATCTTCCTATTCAATTTATGGCGAGCACACAGAAAGTGACAATCAGAGAGCTGTGCTTTCCAGCCCCTGCATCAGCTCCGGTAAAATTCAACCCTCGTCCCTCGGTAAAACGTTTCATGAAACACGGGAAGCACGGTAGCATAGTGGTTAGCACAGTTGCTTCACAGCTCCAGAGTCCCAGGTTCGCTTCCCAGCTGGTCATTGTCTGTGCGGAGTCTGCACATTCTTCCCATGTCTGCGTGGGTTTCCTCTGGGTGCTCTGGTTTCCTCCCACAGTCCAAAGATGTGCAGGTTAGGTGGATTGGCCATGTTAAATTGCCCTTAGTGTCCAAAAAGGTTTCGTGGGGGTTACTGGGTTACGGGGATAGGGTAGATACTTGGGCTTGAGTCGGGTGCTCTTTGTAAGGGCCGGTGCGGACTCGATGGACCAAATGGCCTCCTTCTGTACTGTAAATCCTATGATCTATGCTCCCTATTTTACTTCATAAAAGATTATTAGAAACTCTGTTGTCGAAATTATTTTGCTACAAGTGCCTGACGTTGAGAAAAGGCTCAATGAGCTGAACCTCTGAAACAAACGTTAATTTTATTGGGTCTTCCGTCCCTGCTCGTGGCTGGAGTTGGGCCCTTTTCTCCTGTTGGGCATTTGAGCATCTGTTGAGCATCTGAGGGGGTGTTTAGCACAGGGCTAAATCGCTGGCTTTGAAAGCAGACCAAGGCAGGCCAGCAGCACCGTTCAATTCCCGTAACAGCCTCCCCGAACAGGCGCTGGAATGTGGCGACTAGGTGCTTTTCACACACAGTAACTTCATTTGAAGCCTACTTGTGACAATAAGCGATTTTCATTTCATTTTTCATTTCATTTCATCTTAGTCCGTACTTCGAAATATAAGTACGAGCACTGTTCCCAAACAGGCATTTTATGTGGACTTAGTCAGCATTTTATCTGTAATACGGGACACAGTTTTATTGTTTATCCAGCTAGCTCGATCTGCTTGGAGCCTTTATTACTTATAAAAGGGTACTGGGGATGGGAGGAAATTGGTATCACTTATCATAATATTTAATTGCTAGGAATTTCAGATTGGTTTTTTAAAACAACACTAGGTGTAGTCAAAGAAAATGCTTCTTCACAGCTTCATCGGGGAGGAAGTTTTGAAAGGTAGTTCAAGTAATACATGACATCGATAAACAATGAAAATGTTTTTAAAAAAGAGGACGTTAAGAAGAAGAGGAAGTTAACTCTGGTGCTCTCTGTCAGGGATGCTGCCTGGCCTTTTTATTTAATCTTTCACAGGGTGTGATCACTGACAAGGCCAGCATTTATTGCCTATCCCTAATTGCCCTTGACAAGGTGGTAGTGGGCTGTAGTTGCTGCAGTCCATGTGGTGTAGGTACACCCACTGTGCTGTTAGGGAGGGCATTCCAGGGCCTTGATCCAGCAATAATGAAGGAACGCCGATATATTTCCAAGTCAGGATGGTGAGTGACTTGGGAGGGAACCTGCAGGCAGTGGTGTTCCCAGGTAACTGCAGCCCCTGTCCTTCAAGATTCTCAATGATGGTGGTTGTGGATTTGGAAGATGCTGTCTCAGGTGCCTTGGTGAATTGCTGCAGTACATATTGATGATGATAGACAGCGTTGCCACAGCACGTCGGTGGTGGAGCGAGTGAATGTATATGGTGGCGGATAGAGTGCAGATCAAACAGGGGCTGCTTTGTCCTGGATGGTGTGGAGCTTTTTCAGTGCTGTTGGAGCTGCACTCCTCCAGGCTGGTGGAGAGTGTTCCATCGCACTCCTGGTTTGTGCCTTGTAGATGGTGGGCCTGCTGAGTATGTGTTTTTGTTTCAGGTTTCCAGCATCTGCAGCATTTTGCTTTTTGCACAAGAGCAACTTATTTGCCTGTGTGGATGTGAATCTGTGGAACTTCATGACCAGCAATGGTTGAAGCTGAGAGGCTGACAACATGGAAGAGAATGAGTTAGATAGATAATGGTTAATGAAATATGAGATGAAGGGAAAGGGGTCAAAGAGGGCACATTGATTTACGACTACTGCTGTGTAAACGATGAACATCAACATGGAATGGTTGAGTCTATTGCCATATTAGAATTTGTATTGGAAGGGGAGGGTGGAATTTTTTCTATCTGGCGAATGATTCTGACTGTCAATGGTACTTCTGTTGCTTTGTAACTGGTTAAGTGTTTACTGGCTCAGTTGTATGTTTGGTTCAGTGTGTTTTGATGCGGTCGCATGGATTGTTTTGTTAAAAAGCGCCGTGACCCAATTATTTTCAGATCACTGGGGCTTTACCAATTCTCAGAAGATAACCCCGTCTGGAACGTGTCTGCTAATTGCGTTAGTGAACTGAAAATGTAATCTACTGATAAAGTAAAAACAGTGAGCTGATCATGTGCACCACATCACAATTCCTATAACACACTTCATAAAAGTTTGCCACTTACACAGGCTTTTTTTCCTCATATGTAAATGTCTGGGGCGAGATCCTCCACTCCCGCGCCGGTTGGGAGAATCGCCTGGGCCGCCAAAATTTCCCGGGACGCCGGTCCGACGCCCTCCCGCGATTCTCCCAAGCGGCGGGAACGGCCCAGTCAAGTTCCGCGGGCCGCAGGCCGGAGACACCCAAAATGGCGATTCTCCGGC
Source organism: Scyliorhinus torazame (assembly GCF_047496885.1). Taxonomy (NCBI): domain Eukaryota; kingdom Metazoa; phylum Chordata; class Chondrichthyes; order Carcharhiniformes; family Scyliorhinidae; genus Scyliorhinus; species Scyliorhinus torazame. Next base: position 219,750,710 of record NC_092717.1, on the reverse strand, counting down.
ACCCCCGCTATTCCCAGGCCTGGATGGGCCGAGCGGCCAGGCCAAAACGGCGGGTTCCCCCCGGCGCCATCCACACCTGGTCGCTGCCGGTGCGTGAACGCTGCGGGGGGGGGGGGGGGGGTGCCTGCGGGGGGGGGGGGGAGGGGATCCTGCACCGGGGGGTACCTTAAATGTGGCATGGCCCGCGATCGGTGCCCACCGATCGTCGGGCCGTCCTCTCTGAAGGAGGACCTCCTTCCTTCCGCGGCCCCGAAAGATCCATCCGCCATCTTCTTGCGGGGCGGACTTGGAGAGGACGGCAACCACGCATGCGCGGTCAGGAGTGCCAGTGCTGCACATTTGCCCCATATCATGAGCGTCCGGCACTACTGGTTTAGCACTGTGGGCTAAACAGCTGGCTTGTAATGCAGAACAATGCCAGCAGCGCAGTTTCAATTCCTGTACCGGCCTCCCCGAACAGGCGCCGGAATGTGGCAACTAGTGGCTTTTCACAGTAACTTCATTGAAGCCTACTTGTGACAATAAGCGATATTATTATTATTACTTAAAGGCAGCCTTAAAGGTTGGTGCACTGTGGCTGCAGGGAGATAGGAAAGGTATGAAATGTGAATCATGGCTACGATACGTTGAGGAATGAAAAAGTATGTCAATGCATCGCAGAGAGAACAGGAGGCAGTGGAACCTCCATGTTTGAACCTCCATGGAGGAGAGAGCATTGGCCATCATGGGAAGAGGAATCCCAGGCGCCATGGCTACTGGCAGGCTGAAAGGATGAGGTTAACTGCTTACCTAATCTTGCTTCTGCCTTCCCACTCCTCCTTCACACACAATCTCTCCTCATTCACAGGCTGCAGGCGGTGACAGTGCACACTGCTTACTTTCTCCAAGGTCCTCACCAAAACCCAAACCCTTGTGCCGAGAGGATGTAGGCAGCTGCAAAGTGGAGACTGGGAGAGTTTAATATTGGTTGAGATGGCAAGTTACAGTTAATTTGGAGGGGGACACAGTGGGGTCTTGGAGGGAGGTTACTGTTGTCTGGGAGGGGGATAGTGATGTCTGGGAGGGGGGTAGTCATGTCTGGTAGGGGGATAGTGATGTCTGGGAGGGGGAATAGTGATGTCTGGGAGGGGGATAGTGATGTCTGGGAGGGGGGTTAGTAATGTCTGGGCCTGGGATAGTGATGACTTGAGGGAGGTTAGTGGTGTCTGGGAGGGGGAGTTAGTGGTGTCTGGGAGGGGGATAGTGATGTCTGGGAGGGGGATAGTCATGTCTGGCAGGGGGATAGTCATGTCTGGCAGGGGGATAGTCATGTCTGGCAGGGGGATAGTGATGTCTGGGAGGGGGAATAGTGATGTCTGGGAGGGGGATAGTGATGTCTGGGAGGGGGGTTAGTGATGTCTGGGCCTGGGATAGTGATGACTTGAGGGAGGTTAATGGTGTCTGGGAGGGGGAGTTAGTGGTGTCTGGGAGGGGGATAGTGATGTCTGGGAGGGAGGTTAGTGATGTCTGGTGATGGTGATAGTGGTATCTGGGAGGGGGAATAGTGATGTCTGGGAGGGGGATAGTCATGTCTGGGAGGGGGGATAGTGATGTCTGGGCCGGGATAGTGATGACTTGAGGGAGGTTAGTGGTGTCTGGGAGGGGGAGTTAGTGGTGTCTGGGAGGGGGATAGTGATGACTTGAGGGAGGTTAGTGGTGTCTGGGAGGGGGAGTTAGTGGTGTCTGGGCCGGGGATAGTGATGACTTGAGGGAGGTTAGTGGTATCTGGGAGGGGGAACAGTGATGTCTGGGAGGGGGATAGTCATGTCTGGGAGGGGGGATAGTGATGTCTGGGCCGGGGATAGTGATGACTTGAGGGAGGTTAGTGGTGTCTGGGAGGGGGAGTTAGTGGTGTCTGGGAGGGGGATAGTGATGACTTGAGGGAGGTTAGTGGTGTTGGGGAGGGGGGGTTAGTGGTGTCTGGGAGGGAGATAGTGATGTCTGGGAGGGAGGTGAGTGATGTCTGGTGATGGAGATAGTGGTATCTGGGAGGAGGACTGGTGATGTCTGGGAGGGGGATAGTCATGTCTGGGAGGGGGGATAGTGATGTCTGGGAGGGGGAATAGTGATGTCTGGGAGGGGGATAGTCATTTCTGGGAGGGGGTTAGTGATGTCTGGGAGGGGAATAGTGATGTCTGGGAGTGGGATAGTGATGTCTGGGAGGGGGATAGTGATGTCTGGGAGGGAGATAGTGATGTCTGGGAGGGGGATAGTGATGTCTGGGAGGGGGATAGTGAAGTCTGGGAGGGGGGTTAGTGATGTCTGGGAGGGGAGTTAGTGAAGTCTGGGAGGGGAGTTAGTGATTCTGGGAGGGGGATAGTGATGTCTGGGAGGGGTGTTAGTGATGTCGGGGAGGGGGATAGTGATGTCTGGGAGGGGGGATAGTGATGTTTTGAAGGGAGATAGTGATGTCTGGGAGGGAGATAGTGATGTCTGGGAAGGGTGTTAGTGATGTCGGGGAGGGGGATAGTGATGTCTGGGAGGGGGATAGTGATGTCTGGGAGGGGATAGTGATGTCTGGGAGGGGTTTAGTGATGTCTGGGAGGGGGATAGTGATGTCTGGGAGGGGTGTAAGTGATGTCGGGGAGGGGGTTAGTGATGTCGGCGAGGGGGATAGTGATGTCTGGGAGGGGGATGGTGATGTCTGGGAGGGGATAGTGATGTCTTGGAAGGGGTTAGTGATGTCTGGGAGGGGGATAGTGATGTCTGGGAGGGGGAGTTAGTGATGTCTGGGAGGGGGGTTATTGATGTCTGGGAGGGGGATAGTGATGTCTGGTAGGGGAGTTAGTGATGTCTGGGAGGGGGATAGTGATGTCTGGGTGGGGGTTAGTGATGTCTGGGAGGGGGATAGTGATGTCTGGGAGGGGGATAGTGATGTCTGGGAGGGGGGATAGTGATGTCTGGGGGGGGGATAGTGATGTCTGGGAGGGGGATAGTGATGTCTGGGAGGGGGATAGTGATGTCTGGGAGGGAGATAGTGATGTCTGGGAGGGAGTTAGTGATGTCTGGGAGGAAGATTGTGATGTCTGGGAGGGAGTTAGTGATGTCTGGGAGGGGATAGTGATGTCTGGGAGGGAGATAGTGATGTCTGGGAGGGAGTTAGTGATGTCTGGGTGGGGGGATAGTGATGCCTGGGAGGGGGGATAGTGATGTCTGGGAGGGGGATAGTGATGTCTGGGAGGGGGATAGTGCTCTCTGGGAGGGGGATAGTGATGTCTGGGAGGGGGATAGTGATGTCTGGGTGGGGGATAGTGATGTCTGGGAGGGGGGTTAGTGATGTCTGGGAGGGGAGTTAGTGATGACTGGGAGGGGCATAGTGATGTTTGGGAGGGGGGATAGTGATGTCTGGGAGGGGGATAGTGATGTCTGGGAGGGGGTTTAGTGATGTCTGGGAGGGGAGTTAATGATGTCTGGGAGGGGAGTTAGTGATGTCTGGGAGGGGGAGTATGTGATGTCTGGGAGGGGGATAGTGATGTCTGGGAGGGGGTTAGTGATGTCTGGGAGGGGAGTTAGTGATGTCTGGGAGGGGGATAGTGATGTCTGGGTGGGGGTTAGTGATGTCTGGGAGGGGGATAGTGATGTCTGGGAGGGGGGATAGTGATGTCTGGGAGGGGGGATAGTGATGTCTGGGAGGGGGAGTAGGTGATGTCTGGGAGGGAGATAGTGATGTCTGGGAGGGGGGTTAGTGATGTCTGGGAGGGGGATAGTGATGTCTGGGTGGGGGTTAGTGATGTCTGGGAGGGGGATAGTGATGCCTGGGAGGGAGATAGTGATGTCTGGGAGGGAGTTAGTGATGTCTGGGAGGAAGATTGTGATGTCTGGGAGGGAGTTAGTGATGTCTGGGAGGGGGATAGTGATGTCTGGGAGGGAGTTAATGATGTCTGGGAGGGGGATAGTGATGTCTGGGAGGGGGATAGTGATGTCTGGGAGGGGATAGTGATATCTGGGAGGGGGATAGTGATGTCTGGGAGGGGGATAGTGATGTCTCGGAGGGGGATAGTGATGTCTGGGAGGGGGTTAGTGATGTCTGGGAGGGGAGTTAGAGATGTCTGGGAGGGGGAATAGTGATGTCTGGGAGGGGGATATTGATGTCTGGGTGGGGGATAGTGATGTCTGGGAGGGGGGATAGTGACGTCTGGGGGGAGGGATAGTGGTGTCTGGGAGGGGGGATAGTGATGTCTGGGTGGGGGATAGTGATGTCTGGGAGGGGGATAGTGATGTCTGGGAGGGGGGATAGTGACGTCTGGGAGGGCGGATAGTGATGTCTGGGAGGGGGGATAGTGACGTCTGGGAGGGGGATAGTGATGTCTGGGAGGGGGGGATAGTGACGTCTGGGAGGGCGGATAGTGATGTCTGGGAGGGGGGATAGTGACGTCTGGGAGGGGGGATAGTGATGTCTAGGAGGGAGTTAGTGATGTCTGGGAGGGGTAATCGTGTTTTCTGGGTTTGCGGATTGCGATGTCTGGGAGGGGGTTTCATGATAACTAGTTGGGAGGATAGTAATTTCTGGGTGGTGGGTCGTGATGTCTTGGGCTGCGGTTAGTCAGAGATACTTGTGGGTTTTGTGGATGGGTTACAATCGATGTTAGGATGGTAACAGCTGGGGCAGCACAGTGGTGCAGTGTTTGGCAATGCTGCCTCACGGTAAGTCCCAGGATCGATCCCGGCTCTGGGTCACTGTCCGTGTGGAGTTTGCACGTTCTCCCCATGTTTGCGTGGGTTTCACCCCCACAACCCAAAGATGTGCAGGCTAGGTGGATTGGCCACGCTAAGTTTCCCTTTAATTGGAAAAAATTAATTGGGTATTCTAAATTGATAAAAAATAAAGGGATGGTAAAAGCAGTGTTTCATTATCTGCCACTGAAATAATCAAATACGTACTTTTGGATATTTGCTGGGAATGTCCTTGGAAGATATCCCAATCTGCTGGTGCAAATTCATCGGGGGACTGGAGGAAGTCTTGGATAAATAATTAGATAGGATTACGACCAAATCTCCGCTGAGGTTATGGCACCTGCAGGTGAATCCCCAGGAATGACCAGAAACATCACTGACTTGAGAACATAAGTGGGTCCGATCATTGCAGCGCTAGTTAGCCAATCACATGGCAAAGTAAAGTCGCCATGGTCCCTGATGACCAGAGGTTGCTTCCCCCTTTGAGGGGGTGACTGACTGGTGGGGATTTAACCTGAGGATCACCACACCTCAGACGAGGGACAATGTTGAGAAGGCAATGCCTTCATGAATAACATCAGCTGGTGCAGGAACATGAACCCACACTGCTGTCTTCGCTCTGAATTAGGAACCAGCTGTCCGGCCAACTGAGCTAAACCAGCAGTATACCGAAAACCTAAGCCATTTAGGTCTTTCACAGGGTGGCCAGCATTGGTGCATCTGAGAGGATGCTGGCAACTGGCAACTTCTAAATCGAGTCGGTGCCCACGGAAGTGACAGGGAGAAAAAAATCACAAAAAGAAAGTTGAACTCAACATTTTAATATGTTCAATATCCACCAAATGTATCACTTGCCTTTGCATGTCAATATAACTTTCCTGCGAAATAAATTATTAGGATTTTTTGTGTAATCCCTGTGGGATATGATTCTGTGTATGTAGTGAACTCCCCCTGAAGCCCAATAGATTTTATTATTTAATAATCCGAAAATATCCCAAGCTCTACACTGCAGCCCTGCCATTCCCTTTGTGGGCAGCACTGTCAGGGATACTTGTCACATCCTTACAGCTCTGAATTATTTATTTCCCAATCTTTATGCAAGTCCCTTAGCAGCAATATAGGCTGCGAGGATTTTAGCTGTTTGATGTTACATCTCCTCAAGTGACTAAAGACGGCCCAAACCAGCCAATAGTTTAACAGCTCTGTCCCAGTTCTATTAGTGGCGAAGATCTGTCCGTTCAAACTGCTAAGTAAATCCTCTAAGCACCCAGAGACAATTCAGGCATGAAAGCAACTGTTAAAAACTTGACAACATCCAAACTGTTCCCATTTAATCCGGCTCCCAAGGTGGAGAATAATTATAAGTAAACATATGCCTTCATTATTTGCTTTGCTGATCTCTAATACCCAATCTCACACTCACAAAAACATTGCCAGACAAGGATTAAATGCTGAATTTTATGAGTTTTGAGATAGAAAAATGTATTTGCTATGGGGATTATTACATCTCTTTCCTTTCATTTCAACTTCTTTGCCCGCAGAATTTAATTCAACTGAACTTTTCCGATGCATCTAAGCGTAGTGCATAACAGTTTTAAAAAGCAACTTGCCCTTTAAGAGATTTTACTGTATGAACTCAGCTAAAGAGACACACCTGGAAATACAAAAACTGCAGACATTCCTGTGATCAATCGGAGTGCAGACCTATTTCCAAAATATGGAGAAGGAGCTTTAGCCAAAGCTACTGTATCTGATATCAAATCATCAGCACGGTAGCACAAGTGGCTAGCACTGTGGCTTCACAGCGCCAGGGTCCCAGGTTTGATTTGTCACTGGGTCACGTCTGTGCGGAGTCTGCACGTTCCCCCCCGTATCTGCGTGGGTTTCCTCCGGGTGCTCCGGTTTCCTCCGACAGTCCAAAGACGTGCAGGTTAGGTGGATTGGCCATGAAAAATTGCCCTTCATGACCGAAAAGGTTAGGAGGGGTTATTGGGTGAAGGAGAAAGGGTGGAAGCGAGGGCTTAAGTGGATCGGTGCAGACTCGATGGGCCGAATGGCCTCCTTCTGCACTGTATGTTCTATGTTCTATCACTTAAGGCCACAGAATATCTTCTCCAATCTAAGTCTATACCCATTGTGATTCATTTGCTACATATATTGTTCATTATTAAGTGGTGTTAAAAAGCACATCATTGAGTCAACTCCTTTAATACAATTTAAACAACTTGCAGCAGAAAATGGGGCCAATTATGACTTTGGATGATGGCATAACATGGGTAATGTTGGATCAGCAGCCTTGTTTATCTTTACGCCAACTCTCCTAGATTTTTAATTCCCCTGATCCAATATAGCCCAAAGTCAAAATTACTCCCGATGTACTTTAATTGTAATTTGTGATTGCTCCCTCTTAGAGAAACGAATGCTGCATATCTCAAATCTGACTGTCGGTAAAAATTCATCAAACCTTCATTGAAATTGGAATTAAGATGCACAAACTTGAGACGGTTTATGACAAATTTGTTGGCAGCTCAAAAGGTGCTACACCTTGTGATGGATCATTTCTGCTTGTCATTAATTAGCTACTTCCAGACAATCAGATCGAGGCCATCTGTTTCCAGTCCTGGTAATAGTGTAAGGTCACTGCTCAATTTTTGACAAACAGATGGAACATTTTCGCCCCATACCCCTGCATGTTTTAAACACTTGCATCAGGCCACTCGCTGCAGACACTATCTAAGCCACCATCAATTTATGTATTTTTTCTCCCCTCTCTACCTTGAGAAATTGTTTACGGACATTCCTTGATGACGGCTAGATGGGGCTCAGCATTTTGACGGCACTTAAACTGTTCTCAATTCCATACACCGTTCGGCTATTGTTTTCATGGAAAGTGGCATTCTGCTGAGGTCCTTTAACTCATCCCTATTTATTCTGTTTTCTTTCTCCCTCTTCCTTCAACCAATTTTCTGCCTATCTTCCACCATTGTCTCTGCCCTTCGCACTACCCACCTCATCCCGCCCACAGCCATTGTCTCAGGCTGTTTCCAGCCTTCGTGACATGAGTGGCCCTAAGCTAAGCTTTCAATCCCATGGATCCCCATCATAAAGATGGTCTGCTCCCATTGCCACAAAGCCAGCCCACCCCAACCCACCCTCTTCTGATTTCTTGCGTTCACCCGTCTAACATCCGTGCCATTGTGACTCCCAGGCTGAACCACTTCAATGCTCACCTGGCCAGCTCCAACCACTGTAAACTTCAGCTCATTCAAACCTCTACTGCTGCATCCCAGCCTGGATCAGTCCCACTCACCAAACACCTCTGTCCTCGCTGATCTACAGTTCTTCGAGGACACCCGTTGGGAAGAGACCAGGTAAAGGAGCATAAGAAATGGATACTGACGTGTTGGGTGCTCTGGATCCGTGGAACACATACAGGCCACCAACACTTAAAATAGTGCAACACTATTTTATTAAGTTAGAAACTGTTGAACATACTCCCATTGTGGGTTAACACAATGTTAGATTAAACTAAAGACCTATGCCTGTCCTAACCAGTCTATGCACTCAGCACATGGTGAAGATCTGTGCTGTAAGCTGTAAGCTCTGTCCTTCTGAGAAGCTGCATCCCGAATGAACGGGAACTCTGATGCCCTCTGTCTTTATAGTGAGGGTGCTCTAACTGGTGATTGGCTGCGGTGTTGATTGGTCCTGCTGTGTGTCCATCAGTGTGCATGTCTGCACCATGAAATGCTGGTGTATAATATGACAGATACTAGTGATCTAGAGTCCAAGGACCCATCCATAGGACATAGGATCAGAATTAGGCCATTCAGCCCATCGAGTCTGCTCTACTATTCAATCATGGCTGATATGTTTCTCATCCCCATTCCCCTGCCTTCTCCTTCCATTCTCCTGCCTTCCCACCTCCTGGAAACATCTGCCAAGTGTGCAGTCGAAGATGTGGCTCTAGGATCAGGCTCATCAGCCACCCAAGGGCCCACAGACCCCATGACCAGTAACAAGGAGTTTCTTCGGTGGACAATCGTACTGGTTAGTGAGTGATTGCTGAAGAAAAGGGCATTCGCTTGTAGTCCTCTGATGTCTCAAATCTAAAATTCTCATCCCTGGGCTAAAGCCATTCCAGGCGTTCACTCACTACTTTCACTGCAACTTCCTCCATGCCTTGTTAATTGCCTGACAATTGACTATTGAATTGGTCATTGACTGGGGATTCTAGATATAGGAGCAGACAGAAACTTTGGCGATGGGGTTAGGAGGCACTGCTTGCATCTCTGTAAATAAAAGCTTTTAAAGTGTCGAAAGATCAGGCTCCAATTCTATACTTCACTGCCTTGCTTTCTGGAACAGGACAGCCCTGTTCCCCCACTGAACTCTCCATTGCCCTTACTCTGCTGCTGCCTGACATTGTGGAGCACTAAGGCTGTCCTGGAGAGCACAGTATGCCACTGGCAGCCCACCATCCTTGATGGAAATGTCGCCCAATCCTGCTTGGATGGCCAAACACTTTTGGCCGGGGGGGGGGGGGGGGGGGGGGGGGCGGGGGGGGCACGACGCCATTTTGTGTGACAATGCGAACACACAACTTGCAGTCAAGGACAGCAAGAGCGAACACACATGTCGCTCTGACAGCAAATTGAGTTCAGCACAGGAAAATGGTTTCCCTGTGGAGGTGGCATCAGAGTCAGGTCATTTGTGGCACTCAATATTCGCCATTGCAGACTACGCTGGTAGAACAATTGAGCTGTTATCAGCTGCATTCTTAAAACATGAAAGTGCCTTTACAACTCTTTGCTGTCCGGGATTCACAAGATAGCTGTCTCTCGTGTGTTGGGACAGGAGCAGGCTAACAGAGATTGGCAAGGCCATTGTTTCGTGGTTTTAATGATAAGATGAGGGAATCACAGAGTGCAATCCACAAAACATTGGTAAAAAATCTCGGAAAATCCTATAAGCCCATGTAATAAAAATGGAATTTGGCTCGTTCAACCACCATAAATCCCGACTATAAATAGACAAGAGTTGAGAAATGTGATCCCTCAAATACTGGTACGCATCCTAACATTCCCTTAATAAAAATAAAACGTGGCTGATCCGGACATTATAAACCAGCGACCCTTATCACAAAGTGAAGGGTTTCCAATGTTTAAACGTAGCTTTTGGCTCTTTCTTTCCTTCTGCTGCAGGGCCCTCTCGTCAAAAGATACTAATGTAGTTTCATTGAATGGACCAAGCGCTAATGCATTAAAGACTGGCAACTGGCAGTGACACCAAGGCAGGCAGATGTAGTTTGACATTAATGGAGAGATTTGCCTCTGGTCATGCGCCAGGGAAAAAAAATGGAACCACCTGCCTCTTGCCTTCAACCTGGTAAGATGTCAGACAGGATTAATTAGCAGCCTGCAGTTTTTCTGTTTTGTTCCATTGATAGGTATGATGCATCTCCATAATGTCGAAAATATTAATGCTGGCCGCAAATCAGGGCGACATTGAGGGAAGCATTTCTTTATTGCTGCTGCTAGCTGGGCTCTGCTTGCCTGTACGATTTCTTTCTATTCAAATGCTTTACGTTTCGAATATTCTGACAAGGGAAGGACTGAGAATACTTAATTGCTCTTTGTGTCAACCTCTGGCTCTCTGTCACAACAGCACAAAATGCACTGGAGCTTTTAAAAATAATAATAATCTTTATTAGAGTCACAAAGTAGGCTTACATTAACACTGCAATGAAGTTACTGTGAAAAGCCCCTACTCACCACATTCCGGTGCCTGTTCGGGTACACAGAGGGAGAATGCAGACTGTCCAGTTCACCTCACAAGCAAGTCTTTCGGGACTTGTGGGAGGCAACCAGAGCATCTGGAAGAAACCCACGCAGACACTGGGTGAACGTTCAGACTTCGCACAGATAGTGACCCAAGCCGAAATTGAACCTGGGACCCTAGGCCATCCCTTTGGGCTCCAAATGGCTGAATCGATAGGTGCCACTCCCGCACACCACCTATCTCCCCCCCCCCCCCCCCCCCCCCCACCCCACCCCCACCCCCGCCCCAAACATGTAGAAGTGATGTATCACTTCTACATCACAAATTGCTGCAAATGTGAATTGATAACAGTAACATGAGGGCAATGAAGGGACCGGGACCTCTTGAAGGTTGTGGTTAATAATCTATCTCATCAGCCAAGGAAACTTAAGGAGCGAGCAAGGAACAGAGTGAAGGACAGAGAAGGGTAAATAAGAGTCAAATTTAATGGAGAATAAGAAAAAAAGGAAGGGAAAGGAAGGTATTGGCTTAAAAGAGAACAAAGAGCCACAGAAACCAACTTGCCAAATCTATTTTCTATGATTCAGCAGGTTATGGAGTTAGATGATCGGCCATAAACATAATGAATGGCGGAGGACTCTAAAGGCCGCAAACTCCTGTTTCTATTTTCTATCTTTCAAAACCTCCTTTGAGAGTATCTTGCAAACTCACATCCTCCACTACCTTTTCTAATAAATTTAGAGTACCCAGTTATTTTTTTCCAATTAAGGGGCAATTTAGCATGGCCAATCTGCCGACCCTGCACATCTTTGGGTTGTGGGCGGTGAGACTCACACAGACACGGGGAGAAGGTGCAAACTCCACACAGACAGTGACAGGAGCCGGGATCGAACCCGGGTCCTCAGTGCCGTGAGGCAGCAGTGCTGACCACTGCGCCACTGTGTTGGGCACACCATTAACAGCAACCCACACAGTGTCCTGGCTTGCAATTATATCACCATTCCTTCACCGTCACTGTGTCATCATCTTGGAATCCCCCTCCCGAACAGCAGAGAAGATATACCAACACCATGTGTACTGGGGTGTTTCAAGAAGGTGGCTCACCAGCACTTTCTCAATTTGGGGATGGGAAACTAATTCCTGGCTTTGCCAGCGATGCTCATATTCCAGCAACGAATATCAAAAAACATTCCAGGAACAAATTTCCTCCCAATATTCCCTTAAAGCTGTGTAGTCACCCATACGTTACTGAGCAGGCCACACACAAGTCATCCCTTTGAACGTATTGAGCATGTGGCCACGTACAACAATTGAAAGGTACTGCACATTTAAATGAATGTACCATGCAAAACAAAAAATATCAGGGGGAACATTGCTACCATTTTGAATTATGGTCACTGTTGCAATGTGGAAAATGTAATTGCAGTGCACAGAATGCTCCCAGAAATAGCAATGCAATAATCACCTTGTGTTTTGTGACACTGTTTGGGGGATAGCCAGACAATGGGAATGGTTCTCTTTGGAAGAGTGTCACAGTCTTTTACATCCACTTTACTCCATTGCAGCCTTTATTTTTGTGATCAAGTCCTGGAATGGGCCTTCAATCCCGAATTTTGCGATTTTTATTTGGGAAGAATACTATTGGCTGAGTCACAGATGGCACAGATTAAAACGAACGGCAGTACTCTTACGGGAGGAGTTAATGAAACCATAAAATTAAGCGAGCAAATCGGAACAAGGAATAAGGAACAATGTTCCAGAAAATTGGGGTGCCATACATAAGGTTGCAAAAGGAAAAGAAATAACAAATTATATAAAAACTAGAAACAAATTATATAGAAGTAACAAATTATGCAAAAAATTATATAGGCCCTTCGAGCCTCCTCCACCATTCATTATGATCATGGCTGATCATCAAGTTCAATACCGCAATTCTGCCTTCAACCCATATCCCTTTAGCCCCCAAGAGCTATATCTAATTCCTTCTTGAAATTACACAATGCTTTCGCCTCAACTACTTTCTGTGGTAGTGGATTCACCACTCTCTGGGTGAAGACATTTCTCCGCACCTCAGTCCTAAAAGGTTTACCCCTTATCCTCAAACTCTGACCCCTATGGGCGGCATGGTGGTGCAGTGGTTAGCACTGCTGCCTCACAGCGCTGAGGACCCAGGCTCAATCCCGGCCCCAGGTCATTGTCCGTGTGGAGCTCGCACATTCTCCCCGGGTCTGCATGGGTCTCACCCGCACAACCCAAAGATGTGCAGGGTAGGTGGACCGGCCAAGCTAAATTGTCCCTGAATTGGAAAAAAGATGAATTGGGGACTTTAAATTTTTTATTTTTTTTAAATTTGATCCCTAGTTCTGGACTCCCCCAGTATCGGGAACATTCTTTCTGAACCTACCCTGTCTAATCCTGTTAGAATTTTATAAGTTTTTAATGGGATCCTCTCTCACTCTTCTAAACTCCAATGAATTATTGTGTCTTTCAAAAAGCATTTAGATGGTTACATGGGTAAGATGGGTATAGAGGGTTATGGGCCAAGTGCGGGCATCTGGGACTAGCTTAATGGTAAAAAACTGGGCGGCATGGACTGGTTGGGCCGAAGGGCCTGTTTCCATGCTGTAAACTTCTATGATTCTATGAATATAATCCTAACCAATTTAGTCTCTCCTCATATGACAGTCCCGCCATCCCAGGAATCAGCCTGGTAAACCTTTGCTGCATTCCCTCCATAGCAAGTACATCCTTCCTCAGATAAGGACACAAAAACTGCCCACAATACTCCAGGTGTGGCCTCACCAATGCCGTATATAATTGCAGTAAAATATCCGCCTTCCTATACTCAAATCCTCTTGCTATGAAGGCCAACGTACCATTTGCCTTATTTACTGCCTGCTGTACCTGTGGATTTACTTCAACGACTGATGCACGAGAATACCAAGGTCTCGCTGAGTATCCAGCTCTCTTAGTTTACACCCATTCAAATAATAATTTGCCTTCCTTTTTTTGCTACCAAAGTGGATAACCTCACATTTATCCACATTATACTGCAACTGCCATGCATGTGCCCACTCACTGAGGCTGTCCAAATCCCACTGAAGCATCTCTGCATCCTCCTCACAGCTCAGCCTCCCACCCAACTTTGTATCATCTACAAATTTGGAAATGCTACATTTAGTTCCCTCGTCCAAATCATTAATATATGATGTGAACAGTTGGGTCCTAGCACCAATCTCTGCGGTATTCCACTAGTCACAGCCAGTCAATCTGAAAAATACCCATTTATTCCAACTTTTTGCTTCCTGTCTGTTAGCCATGTTTCTATCCATATCAAGACACTACCCACAATTCCTTGCACTTTACCTTTACAGAGTAATCTGCTATGTGCAACCTTGTCGAAAGCCTTCTGAAAGTCTAAATAAACCACATCCACTCAAAACAGTTAGGCCCCATATTCAGTCTCTGGTCTGCCAGCAGTTGTTCTCTGTTGAACTGGTGGTGGATAGCCAAATACTACAAATATCAGTGGCAAGGAGGATTAAAAATTCAGTACGGATTCTTGAATTTTGAGTACCTGTTTGCACTTCGGATGGGAGCAGGATCTCGTTGGCTGCGATCTCGCCCATTGCTGAATCATGACAACAATTCAATTTCCTATCTCCCACATGCAGAATGACCATGGGGTAAGGCATTAATAAATTTTACAAAACTGCGCCCCAACGTGAGTAACTTCAGAAGGGGGAGAAACCCGAAAACAGAAACCCTTCGAAACCCATTCTGATGATGCTGCACTGCCTTTTGCAATGGCTTCCACCATATGGTTGCTGATGGAAAGGAAGCGGATGCTTCCTTCAACATCATTCAAGGATACGGTAACACTTTCCAATGCAGTGAACATTCATACTTGACATCCAATTAAGGGGCAGAAGTAGGCCACTCGACCCCTCGATCCTGCTCTGCTATTCAGAAAACATTGTGGCTGCTTTGATTGTAACCTTAACCTCACATTACCGCCTACCCCAATAGTATTTCACCTCCTTGCTTATCAAGAATCTATCTACCTCTGCCTTACGACTCGATCCCAATCAATAGGGGTTCTTGCAATAATTTATTTACCAAGAAGTTAATTATGTACTAGAATCTGGCATTGGAGGATGGGGGCTGTTACTAGACTGGGGCAGCACAGTGGCACAGTGGTTAGCACTGCTGCCTCACAGCACCAGGGATCCGGGTTCAATTCCAGCCTCTGTCTGTGTGAAGCTTGTACGTTGTCCCTGTGTCTACGTGGGTTTCCTCCGGGTGCTCCGGTTTCCTCCTACAGTCCAAAGATGTGCAAGTTAGGTGGATTGGCCATGTTAAATTGCCCCTTAATGTCCAGGGATGTGCAGGTTAGGTTCTGGGTTATGGGAATAGGGTGGGGTGGCCGGGGGATTGTAAATGGGTAGAGTGCTCATTCAAATGGTCAGACTCGATGGGCTGAATGGCCTATTTCTGCGCTGTAGGGATTCTATCATTCTATGAACACAAACAAATGTATTCGTAAACCACAAGGGCAATGTTCAAGCAGTTGCTAAAAGTCATCGGATCACCTCCTTATTGTGTTGTAACGCTGTCCCTGCCAGATGTTTCCTACATAAACAACTGTGTACTTCTGAAGGTTTTAAAAATCATGCTGGTGAACTAAACAATGGCCTTTCACCTCAGGGACCTCATCATGAATCCAACCCAGGCTGATGAGGATGAAAGTCTCTTCCATCTGCTGCAGTCTGAAGCCAGGTCCTCGCAGACACAGGTGTCAGCCATGACTTTACGGGTCACCCTCTTCCCTCTGAGTCAGAAGGTTGTGGGTTCACAGCCTACTCCATGTCTAGGCTTACACTCCTGTTGGAGGTGCTGTTGTTTGGATGTGACATTAAACCAAGTCCTGACCAAACTTTCAGATGCATGGACATCACCCTATGGCACTGCTTTGAGGAAGAGCAGAGAGATTTTCCCTGGTGCCCTGTGGACAATAGTTTGATTTCTGTTCATTCGTGGGATGTGGGTGTCGCTAGTTAAACCAGCATTCATTACCCCTCCCGAATTACCCTTGAGAAGGTGGTGGTGAGCTGCCTTCTTGAACCGCTGCCACCCATGAAGTGTAGGTACACCCACAGAGCTGTTAGGGAGGATGTTCCAGGATTTTGGGTAGCACGGTGGCACAGTGGTCAGCACTGCTGCCTCACAGTGTGAGGGACCCGGGTTCAATTCCGGCCTTGTGTGGCTGTCTGTGTGGAGTGGGTACGTTTTCCCCAGGTCTGCGTGGGTTTCCTCCGGATGCTCAGGTTTCTTCCCACAGTCCAAATATGCGCAGGTTAGGTGGATTGGCCATGCTAAATTGCCAATTAGTGTCTAGGGATGTGCAGATTAGGTTACGCCGATAGGTGGGGCGGACAGAGGAGTGAACATGGGTGGGGTGCTCTTTTAAAGGGTCGGTGTAGACTTGAAAGGCCATATGGCCTCCTTCTGCACTGTCGGGATTCCATGATTCTATGATTTTAACACAGTGACAATGAAGGAATGGCATTATATTTCCAAGTCAGGGTGATGCGTGACTTGGAGGGGAATCTCCAGATGCTCGTATTCCCATGTGTTTGCTGCCCTTGTCCTTCTAGAAGATAGTGGTAGTGGGTTTGGAAGGTGCTGCCTAAGGAGCTTTGGTGAGTTACTGCAGCGCATCCTGGAGATGGTACACACGGCTGCCACTGTGAATCGGTGGTGGAAGGATTGAATGTTTGTGGAAGGGGTGCCAATCAAGCGGCTGCTTTGTCCCTCAGCCAACATCACCAAAAATACGCAATCTGGTTATCGGGGTACTTTTTGTGGGAGCTGTTTCTATGCAGTTGGCTGCCCTGTGTCTCACACTACAACAGAGGCTAAACTTCATAATTACTTCCTGGGCTGTAAAGTCCTAAGGTAGTAAAAGATACTATATGAAAGTGACACTTTGCCTTTTATAGCACAAAAACCTCCACTAATAAAGCATTAATTTGCTTTTGTGTGAAAATCTTGCTCAGAAAGGCTACTGAGCGGTTGTGTGGGTAATGAAAAAATGTCTGACTGATGCACCTGTTCCAATGAGATTAGACTGGGACATTTTGTTGGACCAGAGTGGAGAGAGCTTTGCTTTGCATTTAACCTGATTTGGGACTGCTTGGTGTTTGAGCTAGAATATGTCCTGTTCCTCGGTATTAAGATACTGAGTACCAGGTTCACAGACAAAATTATTAAATTGAAAAGTTATATGGCTACATTTCAAAGATGGACTTGTCAATAAAATCTCTGCTAGTTGGAAGTTACACAGTAGGGGATTGCTTCGCAATGTTCCGGCTCTGCAGTTAAATATTTCTCACTGTTTTTTCCCTGTTAACTTCAATGATCGAGGAACACAGGAACAGAAGTAGGCCATTCAGTCATTCAATACAATCAAGGCTGATTGGACACATCAATGCCTTTTACACTTACTCTCCACATAACCCTTTACATTATTGTTAATCAGAAATCTATCAATCTCTGCTTTAAACATACTCAATGGCTGAGCTTCAATAGCCCGCTGTGATTAGAGAATTCCTAATGTCCACGCCACTCTGGTTAAAGACATTTCTTCTTATAAGAACATAAGAACTAGGAGCAGGAGTAGGCCATCTGGCCCCTCGAGACTGCTCCGCCATTCAATTAGATCATGGCTGATCTTTTGTGGACTCAGCTCCATTTTCCGGCCCGAACACCATAACCCTTAATCCCTTTATTCTTCAAAAAACTATCTATTTTTATCTTAAAAACATTTAATGAAGGAGCCTCTACTGCTTCACTGGGCAAGGAATTCCATAGATTCACAACCCTTTGGGTGAAGAGGTTCCTCCTAAACTCAGTTCTAAATCTACTTCCCCTTATTTTGAGGCTATGCCCCCTGGTTCTGCTTTCACCTGCCAGTGGAAACAACCTGCCCACATCTATCCTATCTATTCCCTTCATAATTTTATATGTTTCTATAAGATCCCCCCTCATCCTTCTAAATTCCAATGAGTACAGTCCCAGTCTACTCAACCTCTCCTCGTAATCCAACCCCGTCAGCTCTGGGATTAATCTAGTGAATCTCCTCTGCACACCCTCCAGTGTCAGTACGTCCTTTCTCAAGTAAGGAGACCAAAACTGAACACAGTACTCCAGGTGTGGCCTCACTAACACCTTATACAATTGCAGCATAACCTCCCTAGTCTTAAACTCCATCCCTCTAGCAATGCAGGACAAAATTCCATTTGCCTTCTTAATCACCTATTGCACCTGTAAACCACCTTTTTGCGACTCATGCACTAGCACACCAGGTCTCTCTGCACAGCAGCATGTTTTAATATTTAATCATTTAAATAGTAATCCCTTTTGCTGTTATTCCTACCAAAATGGATAACCTCACATTTGTCAACATTGTATTCCATCTGCCAGACCCTAGCACATTCACTTAACCTATCCAAATTCCTCTGCAGACTTCCGGTATCCTCTGCACTTTTTGCTTTACCACTCATCTTAGTGACGACTGCAAACTTGGACACATTGTCCTTGGTCCCCAACTCCAAATCATCTATGTAAATTGTGAACAATTGTGGGCCCAACACTGATTCCTGAGGGACACCACTAGCTACCGATTGTCAACCAGGGAAACACCCATTAGTCCCCACTCTTTGCTTTCTATTAATTAACCAATCCTCTATTCATGCTACTACTTTACCCTTAATGCCATGCATCTTTATCTTATGCAGCAACCTTTTGTGTGGCACCTTGTCAAAGGCTTTCTGGAAATCCAGATATACCACATCCATTGGCTCCCCGTTATCTATTGCACTGGTAATGTCCTCAAAAAATTCCACTAAATTAGTTAGGCACGACCTGCCCTTTATGAACCCATGCTGAGTCTGCCCAATGTGACAATTTCCATCCAGATGCCTCGCTATTTCTTCCTTGATGATAGATTCCAGCATCTTCCCTACTACTGAAGTTAAGCTCACTGGCCTATAATTACTCGCTTTCTGCCTACCTCCTTTTTAAACAGTGGTGTCACGTTTGCTAATTTCCAATCCGCCAGGACCACCCCAGAGTCTAGTGAATTTTGGTAAATTATCACTATTGCATTTGCAATTTCCCTAGCCATCTCTTTTAGCACTCTGGGATGCATTCCATCAGGGCCAGGAGACTTGTCTACCTTTAGCCCCATTAGCTTGCCCATCACTACCTCCTTAGTGATAACAATCCTCTCAAGGTCCTCACCTGTCATAGCCTCATTTCCATCAGTCACTGGCATGTTATTTGTGTCTTCCACTGTGAAGACCGACCCAAAAAACCTGTTCAGTTCCTAAGCCATTTCCTCATCTCCTATTATTAAATCTCCCTTCTCATCCTCTAAAGGACCAATATTTACCTTAGCCACTCTTTTTTGTTTTATATATTTGTAGAAACTTTTACTATCTGTTTTTATATTCTGAGCAAGTTTACACTCATAATCTATCTTACTCTTCTTTATAGCTTTTTTAGTAGCTTTCTGTTGCCCCCTAAAGATTTCCCAGTCCTCTAGTCTCCCACTAATCTTCGCCACTTTGTATGCTTTTTCCTTCAATTTGATACTCTCCCTTATTTCCTTAGATATCCATGGTCCATTTTCCCTCTTTCTACTGTCCTTCCTTTTTGTTGGTACAAACCTTTGCTGAGCACTGTGATAAATTGCTTGGAAGGTTCTCCACTGTTCCTCAACTGTTTCACCATAAAGTCTTTGCTCCCAGTCTACCTTAGCTAGTTCTTCTCTCATCCCATTGTATTCTCCTTTGTTTAAGCACAAACACTAAGTGTTTGATTTTACCTTCTCACCCTCCATCTGTATTTGAAATTCCACCATATTGAGATTGCTCCTTCCGAGAGGATCCCTAACTATGAGATCATGAATCAATCCTGTCTCATTACACAGGACCAGATCTAGTACCGCTTGTTCCCTCGTAGGTTCAGCACGGTAGCATGGTGGTTAGCACAATCGCTTCACAGCTCCAGGGTCCCAGGTTCGATTCCCGGCTTGGGTCACTGTCTGTGCGGAGTCTGCACGTTCTCCCCGTGTGTGCGTGGGTTTCCTCCGGGTGCTCCGGTTTCCTCCCACAGTCCAAAGATGTGCAGGTTAGGTGGATTGGCCATGCTAAATTGCCCTTAGTGTCCAAAATTGCCCTCAGTGTTGGGTGGGGTTCCTGGGTTATGGGGATAGGCTGGAGGTGTGGGCTTGGGTAGGGTGCTCTTTCCAAGAGCCAGTGCAGGCTCGATGGGCCGAATGGCCTCCTTCTGCATTGTAAATTCTAGGTTCCATTACATACTGTTCAAGGAAACTATCGGGGATACATTCTATAAACTCCTCCTCAAGGCTGCCTTGACCGACCTGGTTAAACCAATCGACATGTAGATTAAAATCCCCCATGATAACTGCTGTACCATTTCTACATGCATCCGTTATTTCTTTGTTTATTGATTTTACCTTCTCACTATTGCATTTTACCTTCTCATTTTACCTGCCCCACCATAATGTTACTATTTGGTGGCCTATAGACTACTCCTATCAGTGACTTTTTCGCCTTACTATTCCTGATTTCCACCCAAATGGATTCAACCTTATCCTCCATAGCACCGATGTCATCCCTGGAAAAAGAGAATCAATTAGCTTTTCTTCAGCGCTATCCAATAAACAGACAGAATCGGTTGTGATGCCACCCCCACCCCCTCACAGGCCTCCACAGTCATAGAGCCCGCCAGAAATCATACCTCAACATGGGTCACGCTGCATTGTAGAATGGTACAGCAAAGAAGTCCGTTCTGTCCACTGTGCTTGTCCCGGCTCATTGAAAGTACTGTCCAATTAGCCCCACTCCCTTGCTCTGTTCCCACATAGCCCTGTCATTCTTGTTTTTCCTTTTTAAAACAACAACCAGGGAGAAAGGGTGAAAATGTGAAAGGAAAGAAAGAAAGATTGCCCCCAGAATATAAAATGCACATTCGGTGTCAACAAAATATCAGCCCATTTTCCCTTTTTTTATAAACACAAATTTATAATAACACGGAATATTTAACATAGGTTGGGTCCTTTTTCAGACTTTAGAACATCGGTGCCTTTGTCAGCACGGTTTAGTGAACTGAGATATAGACTGCTTTCCAAAAGATTACCGTGCAGAGCACCAAAATAATATTGGGCCACAGTCAGCACAGTGCAGTATTGATAAGGAGTCTTAATGCCCTACTGTGTTGCCAACTTCTGTATACTGGATATGATTAGCAATTTACCTCTTCTCCCATTTAGCAAATAGATGCCTATGGCGAGAAAGGCACATTTTTAAAAAAAATTTGTGCACCCAATTCATTTTTTCCAATTAAGGGGCAATTTAGTGTGGCCAATCCATCTACCCTGTCCATCTTTTGGGTTGTGGGGGCGAAACCCACACAAGCACGGGGGGAATGTGCAAACTCCACACGGACAGTGACCCAGAGCCGGGATCGAACCTGGGACCTCGGCGCCATGAGGCAACCGTGTTAACCACTTGCGCCACTAGGCACACTGTTTACTGCCTAGGCAGTAGGGCATTTGCCTACGGGTGACCAATCCTGGTCTTGAGGGTAGGAGCCCCAACACTTGTCGGATGCCTTCCTGAAGGTTTCATCAGATGGCCTCCCCCCATTAACTACCACACATTCCTTATGTAGGCCACCCTTTTATGTCCATCCTTGTGTCCCTCGTCTTCCCTCACCAGTTGGAAAAATAGACACGAGTTTTCACTCACCAATTGGATCATTCTTGTCTATCAGCCAAATCTGTCAGCCGTTATTCACATCACTGTCGTTTTTATTACTGATAGACCAAATTGTCCAAACAAAATGTTACAAATGAAAAATCGCAATTTCTTTTTAACATCACCCACCACATGAATTTTCCTTTGGGTTGCTCCCAGTGGTGGCCAGGGTAATTCATTCTGTTATAGTATTTCATCCTTGGAGACTGCTGGTTAACATTGGAGGATTGTGTGACTTGGACATGTCTATACTTTTGAGAAATTGCCCAATAGAAAACAGGAGTCGGTGCGGGATTCTCCGATCCCCCGCCATTGGCAGCGGCCCCCCTGGCAATTCTCTGGGCCCCGATGGGCCGAGCGGCCAACCGTTTTCGGCCTGTCCCGCCGGCGTGAAATAGACATGGTCCATCCCAGCGGGACCTGGCTTGCAGGGCGGCTAGCGGTGTCCTTGGGGGGGGGGGGGGGGGTAGCGTGGGGGGATCCAGCCCCGGGGCGGCCCCATGGTGGCCTGGCCCGCGATCGGGGCCCACCGATCTGCGGGCGGGCCTATGCCGTGGGGGGCACTCTTTCCTTCCGCACCGGCCTCTGTAAGGCTCCGCCATATACAGCGCGGAGAAGGAACTCCCTGCGAATGCGCAGGAAACACGCTGGCGGTTCTGCGCATGCGCCAACTCGCGCCGGCCCACGGTGGCCCTTCGGCGCCGATTGGCGGAGGATTCCGCAACTTCCAGGCGGTCCGACACCAGCGTGGTTCACGCCGCTCTTGCCGCTGGTGTCGGGCCATCCGGCCAGTCGCGGGAGATTCCCAGCCCGGGTTTCTCAGTGATTTTACTTCAGATCATGCAAGAATAGGCCATTCGGCCTTTCAAACCTCCTCTGCCGTCCAATAAGATCATGGATGGATCTCCAACCTACATCATTTTG
This sequence comes from Scyliorhinus torazame, assembly GCF_047496885.1. NCBI lineage: Eukaryota > Metazoa > Chordata > Chondrichthyes > Carcharhiniformes > Scyliorhinidae > Scyliorhinus > Scyliorhinus torazame. The sequence goes on along the minus strand of NC_092717.1, from coordinate 219,728,445 downwards.
CCTTATCCCTGCATCCTCATCGACTTCCTCACTTCTCCAGTCCTGATGCTAGAATTGCTGAGGCCATTAGTAATGCCTTTCCTGACACTGCTGTTCAGATCAGGTACTAACCCGGCACCCAAAACACCAAACCACAAGGAATCCTTTTCTTTTTTTACAAGGATCTAGAATGCACTGGCTGCAGCTTTCAAAAGGGAATTGGATAATTATCTGAAGAGAAAATGATTGCAGGGCTTTGTGGCAAAGGCAGGGGAGTTGTAACTCTCTTACAGACAGTGGGCACGTATATGATGAATCAAACAGTCTCCTTCTGTGCTGTAACCGTTCTATGATTCCATGAATTGCAAGTCTCGGTACCACATACGTCAATGCATTTGCCAATTGAACAGTCAAAGAGTCAACTTTTATCAATCACGGATAAAATACCAGGCAAGGATCAACAACAATTATGTCACTACACACTTGCATACACAGGATACCCCAAACCCCAGAATAAGACAGAGATAGATAGGTTCTTGATTGATAAGGGGATCAGGGGTTATGGGGAGAAGGCAGGACAAGGCCATGATTGAATGGCGGAGCAGACTCGATGGGCCGAGTGGCCTAATTCTGCTCCTATGTCTTATGATCTTATCAGTGAGAAATGGTTAACAAGACACTTTGCCATGCCCCAAGAAACATGGAAAATTCCCACCACTCACAGAAGTATATCCAGGGTAGCTGTGTTTGAAAACATCCTGGGAGATGGTTCTGAATATTGCTTGTGTTTCTTTTTACTTTCCATTTACACATTTACTGGGAAATGTAAACACTCTTCTCATTTTCTGCCAGAGAAATGTTTAAATATTGACAGAACGCTATTGCTTACCAGTGCAGAAGAGGATGTGTGAGCACAGCATCTGTCCTGATAATAACACCGCAAGTGAGTCATATCACATCTTTATTGTACCAATAAACCAGTGTTGCACCTGGACCTGCAAAGTGTAAATATACTTTGCTCCCCACCCAGTTTGAAAATAATTCCTGGGGTTGCATTTCAGCAGAGTTGTTGTGCTACAGTTTGTATTGATCAAAAACAATGTTGGATTTGTGTATAAACAGTTGTCATTCCCAGTCCAGGCATGTCATGTTATGCACTTTCAAGAAATGATTTTAATAATTCGATACAAACAAGCTGTTTAGATGGTTGTTACAAATCATGTATCTTCAGGCATTTGGGTTACAGACAGTATCAAGTCTCCAGTGAATATCTAATCGATTGTGAACATAGGTGAGGATACCTCACAACCACTTGTGGAATTCACACATCTCATTGTTTAAGGATGGGTCAACACCCAAAGACTATGGGCGGGATTCTACGGCCGCTCAGCCATGTGTTTCTCAGCTGCGGGAGACAGCGTGCCATTCACTGGCAGGAGGATTCTCTGCTCCTGCACTGTCAAATGGGAAACCCATAGAAGCCACCCCATGCCACCTGGAAACCTGCGGTGGCGATGAGCTGCTCGTGGCACCAGAGAATCCGGCCACCAGCAAACAGCCAGAGAATTCAGCCTATAACTTTTCCAGTCTGCCTGTGTTTCCTACTGGACAAAGGGGAAGATCAAACCTCAAATGCCACTATCAACTTTCCATTCTATCACAATAGCCTCCCCCATCCAAACTAGACTGGCTGAGCTTCAGAAGGATTAACACAGCAGTCATGTGATCAAACCTGGTTTCAGGGATTACACTCTTATTACCCCAGGACTGAGCAGGTTCATCAGAACCGTCAGTCGTCAGTCAGTCGGCTTTCGCCATTACGCCCTTTTTCTAGTATCAGCGGGTGTTTTCTTTTGAAAACCCACATAGCTAATGGAGCAAGGATCCTGCAGGCCCAGAACACGCAGGGGAAAGAAGTGGACAGCAGAAGTCCGTCGACGGAATCAGAGGCCTCTCAGAGTTCATCGGCAGGTAAATTGGCGGAATCGGTCTCTGGGGCTCCAGCCACTCCACTAACGGCCAAGGTGCTTTGTAGCACCTTGGCCAAGGAATTAGAAAATCACTGATGGATTGTGTCAGAGGACCTTCAAAAGTCAATGGAAGAGGCCTTGGCTCCCACCCAAGCACTCTGGAGAAAACCAATAAAGCTGTGGAAGCCCATGGAGCCCCGGTAAATGAAATGGAAGTAGCCCTCTCGAGCCACAATGATTGGATTGCCTCACTGGAATTGGAGCTACCTTCGGTGGCCAAATTGCACAAGTGTGGTAGATAGGTCTCTCCTCCCTTCAGTGGTGACGATTGAGCACTCAGCGATTGTGATTTTGGATCATTCTCCTGCACTGTTTCTAGTCTTCATGCAATAGTTACTGCACCGTTGCCTTTCTCTCCGGTGAGATTTTCCCTGAATCCAGTGGTGGTCTTCGTCCTGAGAATTTGGAAGCAGTTCAGGCAACATTTTAAGCTCTGTTCTCTCTGTCTTCGCTGTCTCCCATATGCATCAGCCACCATTTTCGATGTCGAGTTTGGACAGGAGGGGAAAGGTCTGGAGAGGTTTGGGCACATGTTCATGGAGGGGAGATTTGCTAGTTTTAAGGAGTTGGTTGAGAACTTTCAATTGCCTGGTTCCAGTCTTTTCAGCTATTTTCAAATTTGCGATTTTTCACACAAGACTTTCTCTTCCTTTCCCTTGACGCCACCTTCTTCCCTGTTGAAGAAGATCTTGTCTTTGGGAGTAGTTGAAGTGAATAAATTGATGCATTTAAGGGGGAAGCTAGATAAACACATAAAACAGAAAGGACTAGAAGAATATGATGATGGGGGTTAGATGAAGAGGGGTGGGAGATGTTTAAGTAGAGTATAAATGGCGACATAGATACCAAAGCACAGTGGCAGCAGTGTGTACCATCTACAAGATGCGCTGCAGCCCTTCACTAAGCTTCCTTCCACAGCACCTTTCAAACCTGTGACCTCTACCGCCAGAAAGACAAGGGCAGCAGATACATGGGAACACCACCACCTGGAAGTTCCCCCTCCAAGCCACACATCATCCCGACTTGGGAATAAATCATCGTCCCTTCGCTGTCACTGGGTCAAAATCCTTGGACTCCTTCCCGAACAGCACTGTGGGTGCACCTGCGCCACATAGACTAGAAGACATCTCACCATCACGTTCTCAAGGGCAATGGGAGATGGGCAATGAATGCTGGCCTAGCCAGTGTCATTCACACCCTGTGGATGAATAAATACAAAGATCAGCTGGGCCAAATGGCCCTTTTCTGTCTCTATGAAATTCTATAGCCTCTTATTTTACTGAACTTACAAATGCCTTTGATATATCCGTGGTTTTATTCTCAGTAAGGGTGATCCCAAGGTGCTATCCTGACAGAGCTGAGGCCAGACTTACAACAAATACAGCTCAGAATATAGCGACAAGATGAAAGCTCAGATTCAACAATCCACACTCAACGCCAGCATGGCTTCCGCCTGGGAGTGTGGGGTCCCTTGGGTTGCCAATTCTGGTCAGGCAAATCCTTTGCTCACATGACCTCACACCGCCGGCTGCCCTGCCCCCCCCCCCCCCCCCCCCCCCACTCCTGCCATTCATCACCCACCTCTTGGTGCAATGCGTTCCTGTGCCAATCAAAAGAATGGTCAGAATATTCGCGGCCTGAGTGGATGATTCTTGATTATCAAGTTAGTCCGCCTTTTATCCCCTGCGTCCAATATTGTTACAAATCATAGGTAAAAGTGGAGAAATGTTTTTGTTTAAACAGCACAATTTGTAATTGGCGGTTTCTCACGTCCTGCAAATTAGTATTTCAACCCCAGAATATGTGGACACCCTCAGAACCACCCAAGACCCACCCACATGCTGCGAAACCAAGTTGACAAGTAAATTTAAAGTAAATAATGTGAGCAAAGCAACTTTGCTTGACACGTAACTTTTCTCTCGTAATGCACCAGAAAACGTACGAACTGGAAATGGTAAGAGGTAATATTTTCCACCTGTTAAAGCCATCACCACTGGCATTAGGATTAAGGCTGGGGTTAAGGAAAGGTCACCTGCGCAGCATTCCGGCAGTGTTTCAAAACAGAAGACACTCAGATAATTTTGCAATAGGGTTGCTCCGGATCACTTTAGCGTTTCCACCAAACAGCGGCAAGTTGCTCACGCAGGAGATAACGGGTCCCTCTCAAAACATTTTCTTGCTAGAGGCATGTCGCCCTTAGAAAGGCATTTGGAGTTTTCTCGGTGAAGGAGGACCTTTGACGCACATTCAGACTCTCGATGGGCTTTAAGGAACTGTGGGGCAAAGTGCAAGGATCAGAGGTGGGCATAAGCAAACTGCAGCTTCCTGAAAGTGACCCCTGCGTGCAATCAAAAAACCTGGGATAGCTTCATTAAGAATAGAGAAAGGGGAGGTGGAATGGTGAACAGATCTCAGCTCCTGATTACATCGCGAGAGATGGAACAAACTTATTTAGTGAGAACTGTGGGAGTCTGCAGATCTAATTGCAATTTCATCCAATCAAAGAGAAAAACTGGATTGTAAATAATAGACTGAAAGGTTATGAAATTTCATTCAACAAGAAATTAATCTTAACAGAATGACACCAAGAAAGTGACAGTGTATCGATTATATTAATGACTGCTGCTCTCTGCTCAGGTGGGTACTTGGCATTCGGGCAGACTAAGCCACGGGTCCATTTTAACCAGCGAGAAGCTTCAATTTAAAATATTTCACCCTTTACAAAGACGATTAAGTTTCCATTGCTGGCAAAGTAAAAGAAAGTCGGGCTGATTGCATAATGAGCAGCCTGTAGTAGAAGGATCTGGTACATGAAGGGTTAATCTGGGACTGATGATAGTACTGCCCACCAGTGATGTAAGAAGGCACATGACCTAGAGCTAAGTGATAGAGCTAGGCAGCAACGTGTCAAGGATATGTCATTGCGTCCTCTCCATACCTGTACCCTCGACTGCAAACATGTACACAATTCAGCGATGTCAATAAAGATTTCTTGGTAACTTCTGCAAGACTGCTTAAGGGTGCGCAAGCGGTACACACCACGGGGAGTGACAACCTCACAAAGCATAGCCGACCCACTGGCATCTGTTTGTGGTCTGGCAAGAACAGTTATGGTCAGACTGAACTCACTGAGTCTCACTGTAAGTATGCTTGCTGGAGTTGGTACAGAAGGACCAGTTTGACTGTGGGCTCTGGCTCCATTGGCATGGCTGTTTTGTGGTGGTATCAGTGGCAAACTTTGAAGGTGACTGCATCACTAGAGAGCTCAGAAGAATGGCACTAACACTAGTTCATGGTAAACCAAGTCTTACCCGACTGACTTGTTTACATGACGAATTACATGATGAGCAGAATGGTGCCAATAAGAATGGGAAAATTAATGTACAAATACAATGTCCAGGGCACGATGGTTAGCACTGCTTCGATTCCAGCCCCAGGTCACTGTCCATGTGCAGTTTGAACATTCTACCCGTGTCTGCGTGGGTCTGACTCCCACAACCCAAAGACGTGCATGGTAGGTAGATTGGCCACACTAAATTGCCCCTTAATTGGAAAAAAAAAGAATTGGGTACTCTAAATTTATTTTTAAAAACACTCTATAATGCTTAATTTAACCAAAATTGTCCTGATTATCAAGTGTTATCCAACCAACACATTCCATGGGATTGAATGATGGGATTTTGGTTGAAAGAAAAGGCATTTTAGGAGTGAAATTTGACTTTGACAAGGAAACAAACAAGCTGCAACCCCATCATTATAACTATTGGAAGTCAATGGAAAGTAAATCATGCAAGGTGTATAACAGGCAGATACAAGAGCAACTTTCAAAAATAAATTATATGGTATTTACAGCACACATATTGGACATTTGACTGGTGTTTATCCTTCACAATTGCCTCTTCCCACTATCTATCTCATCCCACCCCATCAACATATCCATTGTTCGCTTTGCCCTCACATCCTCAGCTTCCCCTTAACGGTATCTGTGAAATTTGCCTCCACCACATCAATTTGACAGTGATTTCCACGTTCTCATCACTCTCGAGGTAAAATGGTTTCTCCTGAATTCTGAGCTGCATTTAGTCATGACTGCGCGGTCAGTTCCGGCCCCACACACCCCAGAGTCCTGGATGAACTAATAATTGGTATTTTCAGGAGATCTTCAACCCCTGCGTGCTCCAATGAGTTACAGACACCGGGGGTTGGACTCACCGTTTATCAGGCGTAGTGCCAACGCTGGTGTGGGAACTGTGGCATTTTATGATGCCAAAATCGGCGCAGACCCTACCGATCCTGCGACTGGTGCGGGGCCAGCAGCCACGCTGAGTAAACTCCCGGCTTCCACGATATAAACGGGTCCGTGGCCGCGCATGCGCCGTAAAACATGGATTTGGATTATGAGGAGAGGTTGAGTAGACTGGGACTGTACTCTATGGAATTTAGGATGCGGGGGGGGGATCTTATAGAAATGTATAAAATTATGGAGGGAATAGATAGGATAGATGCGGGCAGGTTGTTTCCACTGGTGGGTGAAAGCAGAACTAGGGGGCACAGCCTCAAAATAAGGGGAAGTAGGTTTAGGACTGAGCTTAGGAGGAACTTCTTCACCCAAAGGGTTGTGAATCTATGAAATTCCTTGCCCAGTGAAGCAGTTGAAGCTCCTTCATTAAATGTGTTTAAGATAAAGATAGATAGTTTTTTGAAGATAAAGGGATTAAGGGTTATGGTGTTCAGGCGGGAAAGTGGAGCTGAGTCCACAAAAGATCAGCCATGATCTCATTGAATGGCGGAGCAGGCTCGAGGGGCTTGTTGGCCGACTCCTGCTCCTAGTTCTTATGTTCTTATGGCACCGGCCATGCTCGGACACAATCTGTCAAATAGTGCCTCCCTGGCCACCCCTCACCAGTCCCCCCAGCCCTCACAGAAGCCCCCCCTCTCCCGGCCAGCAGCACGGCTCCCAGCCGACTGTGGCGGCGCTGGACACAGTCCACGCCGGGTTCCCAACCGCTGAGAGCACAGATCCCCTGCGCGGTCGGGAACTAGGACCATCGAGGGCAGAGCCTTCAGGTGGAGGGCCTTCAGGTGACGCGCCAACGCCGTTTCAATGGCGTGCAGCGCGTGATGCGATGACGCCATTTCGGAGGGGATGGAGGATAGGAAACCAGCGTCAAACCAGTGCAGCCCCCGATTTGGGGGTCTGGAGGGATTCTCCTCCCGATCGCCGATTACAATATCGGCATCAGGGAACAGTGAATCCCGCCCCAGATTTATAAGTAAAACATCAACAAACTCTTGTTAAGAGGAAAAAGGTGACTTATGTAAGGCTGAGGAAACAAGGTTCAGACAGGGCATTGGAGGGATACAAGATAGCCAGGAGGGAACTGAAGAAAGGGATTAGGAGAGCTAAGAGAGGGCATGAACAATCTTTGGCGGGTAGGATCAAGGAAAATCCCAAGGCCTTTTGCACATATGTGAGAAATATGAGAATGACTAGAGCGAGGGTAGGTCCGATCAAGGAGAGATTGTGTATTGAGTCTGAAGAGATAGGAGAGGTCTTGAATGAGTATTTTTCTTCTGTATTTACAAGTGAGAGGGGCGATATTGTTGGAGAGGACAGTGTGAAACAGATTGGTAAGCTCGAGGAAATACTTGTCAGGAAGGAAGATGTGTTGGGCATTTTGAAAAACTTGAGGATAGACAAGTCCCCCGGGCCTGACGGGATATATCCAAGGATTATGGGAAGCAAGAGATGAAATTGCAGAGCCGTTGGCAATGAACTTTTCGTCCTCACTGTCAACAGGGGTGGTACCAGGGGATTGGAGAGTGGCGAATGTCGTGCCCCTGTTCAAAAAAGGAACTAGGGATAACCCTGGGAATTACAGGCCAGTTAGTCTTACTTCGGTGGTAGGCAAAGTAATGGAAAGGGTACTGAAGGATAGGATTTCTGAGCATCTGGAAAGACACTGCTTGATTAGGGATAGTCAGCACTGATTTGTGAGGGGTAGGTCTTGCCTTACAAATCTTATTGAATGCTGTGACCAAGCATGTGGATGAAGGTAAAGCAGTGGATGTAGTGTACATGGATTTTAGTAAGGCATTTGATAAAGTTCCCCATGGTAGGCTTATGCAGAAAGTAAGGAGGCATGGGATAGTGGGAAATTTGGCCAGTTGGATAACGAACTGGCTAACCGATAGAAGTCAGAGAGTGGTGGTGGATGGCAAATATTCAGCCTGGATCCCAGTTACCAGTGGCGTACCGCAGGGATCAGTTCTGGGTCCTCTGCTGTTTGTGATTTTCATTAATGACTTGGATGAGGGAGTTGAAGGGTGGGTCAGTAAATTTGCAGACGATACGAAGATTGGTGGAGTTGTGGATAGTAAGGAGGGCTGTTGTCGGCTGCAAAGAGACATAGATAGGATGCAGAGCTGGGCTGAGAAGTGGCAGATGGAGTTTAACCCTGAAAAGTGTGAGGTTGTCAATTTTGGAAGGACAAATATGAATGCGGAATATAGGGTTAACGGTAGAGTTCTTGGCAATGTGGAGGAGCAGAGAGATCTTGGGGTCTATGTTCATACATCTTTGAAAGTTGCCACTCAAGTGGATAGAGCTGTGAAGAAGGCCTATGGTGTGCTCACGTTCATTAACAGAGGGATTGAATTTAAGAGCCGTGAGGTGATGATGCAGCTGTACAAAACTTTGGTAAGGCCACATTTGGAGTACTGTGTACAGTTCTGGTCGCCTCATTTTAGGAAGGATGTGGAAGCTCTGGAAAAGGTGCAAAGAAGGTTTACCAGGATGTTGCCTGGAATGGAGAGTAGGTCTTACGAGGAAAGGTTGAGGGTGCTAGGCCTTTTCTCATTAGAGCGGAGAAGGATGAGGGGCGACTTGATAGAGGTTTATAAGATGATCAGGGGAATAGAGTAGACAGTCAGAGACTTTTTCCCCGGGTGGAACACACCATTACAAGGGGACATAAATTTAAGGTGAAAGGTGGAAGATATAGGAGGGATATCAGAGGTAGGTTCTTTACCCAGCGAGTAGTGGGGGCATGGAATGCACTGCCTGTGGAAGTAGTTGAGTCGGAAACATTAGGGACCTTCAAGCAGCTATTGGATAGGTACATGGATGACGGTAAAATGATATAGTGTAGATTTATTTGTTCTTAAGGGCAGCACGGTAGCATTGTGGATAGCGCAATTGCTTCACAGCTCCATGGTCCCAGGTTCGATTCCGGCTTGGGTCATTGTCTGTGCGGAGTCTGCACGTCCTCCCTGTGTCTGCATGGGTTTCCTCCGGGTGCTCCGGTTTCCTCCCACAGTCCAAAGATGTGCGGGTTAGGTGAATTGGCCAATGATAAATTGCCCTTAATGTCCAAATTGCCCTTGGTGTTGGGTGGAGGTGTTGAGTTTGGGTATGGTGCTCTTTCCAAGAGCCGGTGCAGACTCAAAGGGCCGAATGGCCTCCTTCTGCACTGTAAATTCAATGATAATCTATGATTAATCTAGGACAAAGGTTCGGCACAACATCGTGGGCCGAAGGGTCTGTTCTGTGCTGTATTTTCTATGTTCTATGTTCTATGTTGTTCAAACTGTTTATTCGTAACAAGAGTAAAAGATGAACGTATGAAGGAAATAATTGGCACTATGGTCTACCAGTCTACCTATTCCCAAAACCCCGTCACACCCTCCACCCAGACACATGCAAAACAGAAAACAGGTTAGGATAATGAGAATGGAAGGGAAGGGTTTGAGATGAATCTTCGCTGCTTCGATTGTAGCCTCTGTAGATGCCGGTCTTCTCTGAATGCGACCCTTTGGGGAGTTGGTGCATACAAGAGATTCAAGTCGGTATAATTCTGACCTCCGACCACCGGATGGAACTTCACACAGGAGATTCAGGTCCGTGAAATTCTGACTCCAACCACAAGAAGGAGCCCCCATTTCCCTGAGATATTAGTGGAACTTTAAACCTGAGAATTTTACAGTGTCTTCCATTTACCTGATCTCTGTATAGAAATCCCTGCTGTATTACAAAGAGTGTTCTCAGGTTTGGTTTTTCCCAGCCATTCAGACAGAGGTTTAAAGAATCACAGACATGATGAGAATCAGCTTGCAATCTCTCACTCCAGATGTTCCCTTCACAGTTCTGATTGATGCCTGTGTCTTTTAAACAAGAGCGCCTTCACAGATCTGACTAACAGCCTTTTAAATCGCCCGGCAGAGAGAAAAAGAGGGCGCAGACAGAGAGAGCCTTCCAGTTACTTCCAGGCTGAATCTCTTCACAGAACCCTGGCGGCGACTCTGAAGGTCTGGGGGCAGTGGAGGCGACATAGGGGCGAAGTGGGGTCCACGTCTGGTCCCCAATATGAGAGAACCACAGGTTCGTTCTGGGTAGGATGGATGGGGGGTTTCTGAGCTAGCATCGGGCTGGGAGTAAAAGAATGGGGGACCTATTCATCGATGGGACTTTTGTAAGCCTAGGGGCGCTAGAGGAGAAATTTGGGTTACCTCCCGGGAATGCTTTTAGGTACAAGCAAGTGAGGGCGTTTGCGAGATGGCATGTGAGGGAATTTCCGCTGCTCCCAGCATGAAGGATTCAGGACAGGGTGATTTTGGGTGTATGGGTTGGAGAAGGCAAGGTCTCGGCAATCTATCAGGAGCAGCAGGAGGCGGTGGAGGCCTCGGTGGAGGAGTTAAAGGGCAAGTGGGAGGAGGAGCTGGGGGAGGAGTTGGATGAATATCTGTGGGCTGATGCCCTGAGTAGGGTTAAGTCTTCCTCCTCTTGCGCCAGGCTCAGCCTAATACAGTTCAAAGTTGTCCATAGGGCGCATATGACAGGGGCGAGGATGAGTAGGTTTTTTGGGGTAGAGGACAGATGTTTGAGATGTTCGGGGAGCCCAGCAAATCACGTCCATATGTTCTGGATGTGCCCGGCGCTGGAGGGGTTCTGGAGGGGCTTTGCAAGGGCTATGACCAAAGTTGTGAACACCCGGGTCAAGCCAAGCTGGGGGATAGCACTGTTTGGGGTATCGGACGAGCTGGGAGTGCAGGAGCGGAAAGAGGCTGGAGTTCTGGCCTTTGCGTCCCTGGTAGCCCGGCAAAGGATCCTACTAATGTGGAGGAATGTGAAGCCCCCAAGCGTGGAAGCTTGGATTAAAGATATGGCAGGGTTCATCAAGCTGGAAAGGATAAGGTTTGCCTTGCGAGGGTCTGTGCAGGGGTTCTCCAGGCGGCGGCAACCGTTCCTAGACTTTCTCGCGGAACGTCAGGTGGAGGTCAACAACAACAGCAATCCAGAGGGGGGAGGCAGTTAGGGGGGGGGGGGTTCTGTTTTGCTTAGGTTAGAGTGGGACATTTTTCCGTAGTGGCATGTTTATTTGTTAAATGGGGTGTGGTGGTGCACCCCACAGCCACCCCCTTCCCGGGGTGATCGGTTCTCCTCCCAGGCCCACCCAGGAGTAAGGAAACAGAGAGGGACAGCGCGATGCTCCCAGAGTCGACCGGACCCGAGCCAGCACCACCACCACCACCACCACCCGGGCTGAGACGATCGGAGAGGGCGACCAGAGCACCATCTCGACTCATCGAGTCGACTTAAGATGTATATAATTCAGTGGCCCAGTAAAGGCGGCATGGTTGCATATAGTTCAATGGTTAAGGCACCGACCCTGTAAACCCCGACCACCATACCACCCACCACCCCGCCGGGTTCCTTTTTAACAAGGGGAGAATGTGGTGGTATGTATTAGGGGTAATACGGTACACCAGGAATGCCGAGGAGCTATTGGAGGACAGATGCTGGGTTCCGATTGGATCTGCCGCCTACTGGGCTCCACCCAGATAGGCGGGGTATAAGAACCCGGTTTACTCCCCGCAGCTGCATTCTGTGACTGAGCTGCTGGGAAACAAGTCTGAACAAGTCTGCTCAATAAAGCCTCGATTGAAGTTCTCTACTTCTCGCCTCGTGTGTGATCGATGGTGCTACATGGGGGTTATTGTATTTTGGTGGAAATCTCATGTACAATTTTTGCTTGTTTTGTGCGTTATTCTTTTTTTTTCTGGTTGGAGTGTTTGGTTGAAAATCGTTTAAAGTTTGAATAAATATATATATTTTTTTAAAACAACAGGAGATAGTTCAGAATTTCAGATTCACCGATTGGCTGCTTGCTAAGTCTATCACACTGACATCATGGCCTCTTTCACAGAACCTGAAGGGGAAGTCCTGGTTAGTCCAACAGACCAGGGGTGTTTCAGGTTTGCCTAAACTCTGTAGTTTAAGCAAAAATCTCAGTATGTAGGCGCTGGCAAGAAGATCAAAGGCAGTCAGCAGGACAAGGGTTAAGAAGGAAACAGAACAGACAAAGGGTTTACAACAGTATCCTAACACATGACGATCTTAGATTTATGACCCCTAATTTTGGACTACCCCATAAGTGGAAACACCTTCCCTACATCTACTCGATAAACCATTTTGTCATTTTAAAGACCTGCACTAGGTCACCTCTCAACTGTTTTTTTTAAAAGAGCCCAACCCATTCATTCATTCCCTGGTAGCTACAGCCTCTCAGTTCTGTTGTGCCTGCACTGCGATATACAGCAGCATCTTAAGGAGGCTGAGGATGCTTGGTGGGTGGTGTGGGGGCAGTGAGGAGTGGAGGTGCAAAGATGTGTCACTCTAATCAGAAGCTTCCCCTGGCATGGAAGTCGTAATACCTTTGGTAATGCCATGTGTGGTAAAATCGAATCAGCCAACCACTCAGAAACAATCAAACAATGACATTAGCACATATGGGTGACATTATGTCACACCTCTGAATCAGAAATGAAAATAACAATGTTCCTTTAACAAAAGCCTGCAGGCAGGCAATATTTTGGAAAGCTATAACTGGTTGTGTTGCTATCTTTCTGGGTACTGTATCAAAGTAAATGAAACTGAATATACTATTAGGTGAAGAATGGGCATCTAGCCCAGCTTGATAGGATGAAAATCTTTTATCTCTCGCTCTCTCTCTCTCTCTCTCTCTATTACCTGGAAAGTTCATTTATGAAGTGACTTTGGGAAGTCTCAACTTAGCCACTGATACCTCAGAATGTACAGAACCAAACTGCCCGAGATTTGCACAAAAGCTTCAATCTCACACCAAAAAAACCCACAGTTTGTGTGAGAAACGGGAAAATTCATACTGGTATCTGTGGTTGAATTTGGGATTAAAGCACTCTTCCACGCTCAAAGTAAAGACACCTTGGCTCTGCAACTAATTGTTCTGTTGAGGTGAGAACATATGCAAAATTATTCCACTCTGTGGCAGTGAAATCCATCCTCTCAATCAGCAGAGCATTCACTAGTATCAATTATTTACTTTGAAACTATTAGCTATTTTAGGGATTTTCATCTCCTTCAACATAGAGCTGTCTCTTACTTCTACTGTCATCATTAGGATTCTTGGTGAGCCTTACAAATCTCAGAGCTGCTCCAGATATTCCTCGGTTCGGTATCAAAAGCTTATCCCAGAAATGGAGCCTGTGTCCCTTAAGATCAGGAGTTCATCTTTCCTGCCCAGTCTTTACTCATGAAGGTCCTTTGTGACATGAACTGGTTATTATAAACTTTCACGTGCTCCTGATCCATTCGAATGCACAACTGATGTGCTCTCTGGTGACTCAAAGCAAAGGAGAAACCAGGACAGTAGTTCACAGAATGATGAATCCAGAATTTTAACTTACTTCAGGATGCTTCCCCGAACAAATAAGTCAACAAGAAGGCGGCTTTGCTCCAGTTCCTGGGTTTACACAACTTTTCCGAGTTAATCTCGACTCTGAATCTGACTGGTTCTCTTATAAACACAGGCAGTTTTGTGACAATTCCATTATCGCCCATTGCCCACACACTGTTCCCCTACTATCCTGCCAATCCCCCCCCCCCACCCCCCTCCTTCATCTCTGCAAGGTGAGGTCTGTAAAATTCCAGCCATGCTAAAACTTTAAGAATTAACACCAAAAACTCTTTACCAAAATCAAATGATAGTATAAAACAATTCCTCCTGAGTCAAGTGGCCAGATATCGGCAAACATTAGCAGGATACAATATAAAAGCAAAAACATATGAATGCACTATAGAAGTTACAACACAGAGAGAAGCCATTCAGCCCACTGTGTCTGTGTTAACCCTTTGCCGGAAAAACTCCAAACTAAGTCAATTAAACCGCTCTTTCCCCTTGGTCTTGCATTCTCCTCTGCTTCTAATATTAAGCCACTTTTCTCTTAAATCGTGCAATTTTTGCCTTGACTATTTTCTGCGGCAAAACAGAGGAAAAAGTTTGCCCTCTATCAAAATTCGCCCCATCTAAAATTTCCAAATAAAATAGCCTCTACAAAATCTTGTCTTAACATTTGCTTCCCAGTGGATTGAGTACCAGCTTCACGTGTCTTCCTCGCAACTAGGATTTTTGCATCTCTGCTGTTGCCCTGGCGAGTCTGCACCGCCTATGGATATAATGTTCTTTCCATAATAGGAGTTCTCACAACTGCCCGCAGTTTCCTAATCATTGATTTGTCCCAATTCATTATTCTTTACTCCTATACTTCACTGGTACAGACAGGATGGGCTGAAGGGCCTCTTTCTCCACCGTAACAATTCTCTGACCCAGCGTACAAAACCCAAAATACTTTGAATCTACCTCCACTCACACCCTTGATTTCCCTGTTCATTATCCTCCCACTAAGTGCACACTTTAAATGGATCAAAACTGCTGTGCATATTTGTCTTACATTAAGAAGAAATCCTTTTTTGCCCACCATCTTATATCATGAGCTTGTTTTCGACAGGTTAAGATTGAGCAGAATCTGCTTCGAGTAACACACAGCACCAGTTGAACCCAGGAACATGTGCAAATGACTTTATAAGCCAACAGGCCACACTGCTGCCAAACAGCTGCACAGTAGTACTTAGGGAGCAACAGTAACTGCCTTGTGGTAGGTATCCTGCAAGCCAAATGCCACAATGAGGAATCAAACCCACAGTTTCTTTTCCACAACCTCAGAACCTGCCTGCAAAAACTGGTGAGAGAACAAATACATGGAAGCATAGAATTCCTACAGTGCACAAGGAGATCATGCAGCCCATCAAATCTGCACTGACCCTCTGAAAGAGCACCCTACCTAGGCACCCCACTCCACCACCCTATCCCCATAACCCCACCTAACCTGTACTTTTTTTGGACACTAAGGAGCAATTTAGCCTGGCCAATCCACCTAAACAGCACATCTTTGGACTATGGGAGGAAACCTGAGCACCCGGAGGAAACCCACGCAGACATAGGGAGAACGTGCAAACTCCGCAGTCACCTGAGGCCAGAATTGAACAGTGAAAAGTAATCAGTTCATTCTAGCTAAAGGCTGTATATCAGGTTTGATATTTAGATCATGTTAGCCGATCCCTTGTACAGTGCACTTGGGTCATAACGAATAGCATTGATGGAACTCCAAAGTCAAAATATCGCCCTCATAATTGTTTAAAGAGATCAGTTGGTGATGTTGCAGGAGAAGGGCTCTTCGCAAAGCAGTGGATACAGATTAATTAGCTACCTGTTGTACCAGTGCAGGCCAGCTATCACATTTCTGTACAAAACACAGAAACGTGATCCCAATTCAAAGACTGAGAAAATAACAGCGTGCCTCTCCCCCGCAACTAGACGTGTTCGCCATCATGTCACCCCTGACTAATCAACTTACAAGGAAATATAAGTTCGGCAATTAGGGTGAGAGACAGTAATAAACAGTAATAGTTCGCTCTCCTCCCACACATGCCCTCAAGTCAGCCACAGGCGTTTGAAAAATCTCAGAATCCTTTGTACAGTCAAAAAAAGAAATCACTTCTAGCCTGCAATGACTACCAACGTTGTCAACAATGCAGGAAGATTTCCTTTGGTCATTGCTGCTAATTAAATTGTAAATGAATTCAAAAGAAGGACAGCTATGTTTCTAATGACAACGCCTGAGGAAATCAACCCGCATTTGTCTCCACCGAAGTTGCTTCCATTCGCCTTTTGCAATCTGGGACAAGAAATGAAAGTGGACCTCGACGTTTTTGGCGGGAGGCCCTTCCACCTGACTTCTAGATCTGTTTCCTTTCAGTATTTTATGTTTTCATTCCAATATTCATGGGTTTTATTTTTACCTTTCCTTTTGTATTTTCTGCGTTCTATGGTGAGAGATGTGAGTGGCTGGTGATTTCAGAAACCGCCAGTCAGCATCCAGCACTCTCAGTTCCGGTGAAATGCAACCAGATAGGAAGCAAAGTGCCCACCCGCTTGCCCTCTGCGCTCTCTCCCAAGGAAAGCACCCTGTAATGCCACACTGCCGCATTCCCACTTCCCTCACCAAACGTTCAATTCGAGGTGATAAAAAAACAGAAAATACTAGAAACGCTCAGCAAATCAGGCAACGTCTGTGGAGAGAGCAAAACGGTTTTAATATTTCAGGTTGATAACCTTTCGCCAGAACTGTTAACGTTGAATTTTCTCTCTCTCCACAATCGCTGTGTGACCCGCTGAGTATTTCCAACATTGTCATGCTGCAGTGCACGGTGGCACAGTGATTAGCACTGCTGCCTCACAGCCCCAGGGGACACGGGTTCAATTCCAGCCTTGGGTAACTGTGTGTGGAGTTTGCATGTTCTCCTGTGTCTGTGTGGGTTTCCTCCCACTGTCCAAAAATGTGCAGATTAGGTAGATTGGCCAGGCTAAATTGCCCTTAGTGTACAAAGATGTGCAGGTTACGGGGATAGGGCAGCCTTTCAGAGGTTGGTGTAGATCCGAATGCCCATTTAGCCTCCTTCTGCACTGTAGAGTGTCTATATTTCCAACATCTGCAGTATTTTGCTTTTAGCAGGTTACGGGTGCTGTTTTGTACTTCATGCCCAATATCACCAGCAACTGGATTAAGATTAGCTCAATTTATTTCACATTGGCCCGTGCAGCTGCTAGATAAAGCAGACTTCAATTCCCCTGCTGTTTGGCTGTTTCTGAATGCAAGGACCAGGAGACAAGATGTAAGGGGCATTGTCTAATTTACTGCACCAACCAATTTTGGGATAACATTGTGTCTCCCAGTTGTTCAGCCCTGACCCTGGGTCCGAAAAACAGACCCAGATAATTCTTACCACCCTCATTCCAAATTTCAATGGTACTTATACAACAAATTTGTTGATTATTGCTGAAAGAAAGTTTTTTGTTGAAGCTTTTTCTCTTGCACTCATCAGGACATTCACATGAATATAATGTAATGGAAATCAACAAATTTATACGGTATGAGAAGAGAGTGGTAATTTGTTGACAAGCGGACTCTGATTGGCAGAGACATTGCCAAGCAGAATGCGCCAGTTGATGGTGACTGGTGGTTAATTTGAAGCATTGTTTGAAATTTAAGCCAGGCAGCTTGACTCTGATTGGTCAAGGCATTACTCTGAGGAATGACCCAGTGAATGGCTCACACTAATTTTGTTTATCTGAAACAGGTGCAATGTGTGTACATGTGCTTTCTTTCAGAAAAGAACAGGGCCCTGTTCATTGATGTTTTGGCAGATTTGAAAAGATCCTCTATTATATTAAGCCTGTGCATTTGTTTCTGCATCTCTATGTCTCTAATAATGGCCACTAACTGAAAAGAAAAATGTAGCAAATTTAGTAAATGCAATTTTCAAAGTTGGACATGATTATATTTCTCTTTGATCACCATCAAGTAAGCAGACAAAAATAAATGCAACTGCTTGAGGACAATGAAATCTGACTGCAAAGTAAAATGGGCCAATTTTCTGTAATTTCTTTCAAGGATGCTTGCCACATTTTATCCAATTTCTAACTGTCTTAGAATTCAGATTGGCAGATATCACGATTGGGATTCTCTGGCCTCCCAGCCGCCTGTTTCTCGGCGGTGCACCATTCACTGGCGGCGGCATTCTCTGCTCTGCCGCTCTCAATGGGAATTCATATTGAAGCCAGCCCACACAGTCAGGAAACCCAAGGGCAGGGATGCGCTGCTAGTGGGGTTCAAAGAATCCCACTATCAGCGAACGACCGGAGTATTCTGGCCCACACCTTTTGTGAAAATTGTCAAGAAAATTCACAGAGTTCAGTGCTGTGCATGAAATGTAGTGAGGCTCAGGATAAGGAGATGGTGTAGTTTTGGAAATGCTTAGTGTTACATGAGCAGCAAAGATAATGTACCATAATAGTTCATGTGCCTAATGTAATGGGGTCATTGTAGAGCACATTTGTCAGGAATGTAATGGAATATTCTCCACTTGCCTGGATGAGTGCAGCTCCATCAATGCTCAAGAAGCTCGACATTATCCAGGTCAAAGCAGCCACTTTATTGGCACCTCATCTACCATCTTCAACATTCAATCCCTCCACCTCTGGCACATAGTGGCAGTAGTCTGTAGCATCTACTTGCTGCAGCAACTCAGCAATGCTCCTTTGACAGCCCCTCAAAACTTGCAACCTCTGCCATCAAGGGCAGCAGGTGAATGGGAGCACCACCAAGTTCCCCTCCAACCCATACTCCATCCTGACTTGGAACTACATCTCCATTCCTTCACTGTGGCTGGGTTAAAATCCTGGAACTCCCTCCCTAACAGCACTGTGGGTGTACCTACGCCACATCCAGTGCAACTATTCAAGAAGGAGCTCGCCGCCACCTTCGCAAGGACAATTAAAGATCCACAACAAATATTAGCCTTGCCAGAAATGCTCACATGCCAAGAACAAATTTTGAAAATTGTGGAGAAGTTCCCCAATGGCGAAATAACAATGTGTTCTGCTATCTGGAAAGGGAGAACATGCAGTGTTATGGGAGAAGGTGGAGGAGTGACACTGGATGAGTTGCTCATTTGGAGAACTGGTGCAGACACAATGGTCCAAATGACTTCCTTCTGCACAGCAATAATTCTCTGATTTAACACACATTGTCCAGTGTGCATGTGTCCTGACCAGGAAAGGTCCAGGGGCAAATGAACCCGTCCTAATGTGGGGCCAACCGCATTTTGGGTGGGTTTTAAACATGGTTGGTGGAACCCCATTCTAAGGTTCACACCCCATTCGGTTGCCAACAATTTTGATTGGTGACGGATAAGAGGGTTGGTCACGAGCTGGCATCCAATTGTTCCTACACTCCTGGTTCCATTACAGCTGTGGGCATTTCAGATTGGCTGCAATTTTCATGGAGTCAGGCTGGACTTTAAGGTGGTGTTGGTCACACCATCTCTAATGAGATACAAACCTTGGAGGAAACCTGGTTTTGAGTCAAGAAACATAAAAACATAGAAAATAAGAGCAGGTTCACCACTGTCTAACCATCTGACAGATAACTTCAAAAGGTGTTACTAATTTCACATGCCATAATTCAATGCTATGGTAAGAATATATGGGGCTGGATTCTCCGTTTTAGTGGCTAAGTGCCGGCTCAAACAGAGAAACCCCAGCGTTTCATGACCTGGCAATCGGTGCCGAACCCTCACCGATTCCAGGACCAGTGATGGGCGGCGCCAGGTGAAACACATGGCTCCCACACCAAAAACAGCCGGAGAATGGCCAGGTTCCTGGCCACGCATGCGCATGGCGATGACCTGCAGCGGTCACGCCGTACAACATGGTGCCAGCCTTGCGCGGACCCAACCCACCATCTGCGACCCCACAGGCCACCCCCCGCCAATCCTCCCAACCTTCACGGAAGCACCCCCTGCCAGCGGCATGGATCCCAGCCGAGTGTAGCGGTGCTGGACACGGTCCGCAGCCGCCATGACAGGTTCCCGACTGCTGAGACCCCACGTCCTCTAGGCGATTGCGCACTCGGCCAAACGGGGTGGGGCATCGCAGGAGGCCGACTGATGATGTGCCAATGCCATTGCCGTGGCATGCTGCACATGATGCGATTACGCCACTTCCAAGGGGGCGGAGTTTGGCTGACCGGTGCCATCCCTGATTTGGGAGTCGGAGTGGATTCTCCGCCCAATCGCCGATTGCGATATCGGCGTCGGGCAAGGGAGAATCCCGCCCATGTTTTCAATACAGTAATTGATTAAATGGTTTTGCTTTGAAAAGGTAAGTTACAATTAAATTAAGCAGTATTGTGAGACTGGAACGTTTTCAGATTTGTCAGAGTACATTATCCACTGGATAAATTGTTATCCTGCATTTTGCAATATTGAAATTCAGATTTGATTCTGTCTGTTGTCCCCTTTGCATTCAAGTTTTCCTTGAACTTCACCTCATTATTGAGGCCAGCTTTCTATTCCAGATTTATTAATTGAATTTAAATTCCACCTGCTGCCATGAGCAAAAGCCTGGGCCTGTGGATTACTAGTGAAATTACCATTTTGTCGCCATCACCTCAGTGAGGGACTAGTGGGCACTGGTGCGCAGAGGGCACATAGTCTTCTCAGTCTGAACATGCACCTCACTGTGTTTAGCATAATAATACATTTTATTTGCCTGTGAGGGATGGGGAGATATACAGCCTCTTCTATCATTTCTAAATAGAACGGTGGATTACCTAAGATTTATTTTAACCTCTTTGTACCAAGTTTTGATAATGGGCCTTCTTATCCCCCGAATATCTTGAATTGTCGCCCAATCGATTGAAGAGAGCAGGCCATCCTCTGGCGTCTCATCCAAGTGACCATTCTTCCTGCGTGTGCTGGGAGAGTGCCCGTTGATGAGATTTCCTTGCGCCAGGTAGGACTAACCCCAACCTCCACCTTTGTGTATTTTCTGGCAAAGACCACTGAATACAGATCAGAAGCAGACACCTGGCTGATCATTCCTCCACAACTCAACAATAACGAGGCCAATTATAGCATCCCAGCCGTGCTCAGTTAGGTCAGCACAGAAATTGGGATGCTACCCGGAAACTCCAAGGTGTGTTTGGTCGCACTCCAGACCGGACGGTATGTTTACCAACTGAGTCACAGCGATTCTCATTTCCAGCTGAACTTTGAATGATACACTTTAAAAGGTAATTACTGGCAGTTGTGATTGGTAACACACTGTCATTGTTTCACTGGTCACACACCATTATGTACAGTTCGGGGGGGGGGGGGGGGAGATAGCCAGCAAAGGGACACCAATAGATGCCAAAAAGACTTTAAGTCGTTTGAAGACATTTAATTCCCTCCAAAACTGTGGCGTTTTTGAGCAGATTACCCCACCCTGATTTATTGCACGACCACTCCAAATTGAGCAACACTGTTTCCGACACAGTAGTTGCTTTAATTCCACTCCCGAACAGGATTTGAATCTTGCAAATTAGCTGATGGTACATTGGAAGCTGGACGGGAGGATTTCGAAAGAGTCTTTCGGTGCTCAAAGGGTTTGAAGTGCCTGGGGAATAGAAGGATTGTGCCAAAAAAACAGGAAAGCACTCAGCTGCTGACTTCAACTTTGTACACTGTGAAACAATGCTGGCCCCTGGCCAACATGATGTCAGGCTGGTGACATAATGAAAGATACACGGGCAGTGGGGTATTTTAGGTCACTGCCTGCGACAGGGCTGATTATGGTGGAAGCTCTGGGTGGGGTGGAGCGGACTCATTCTTGAACCGGAGCCAGGAACTGGCATGTTGGTCCATGTGCAACTTCTCAGTGAGAGCTGGGTTTTAAATAACACTTGACTGTCTCAGATAGGTGTTTGCTGTTTAATTGGAATTAAGTGCGTGGAGGCCAATCCCAGATTGGAAGGTGATAGGAGATCGAGGCAGACAGACAATAAAATGCTTCCAGATCCATCGACCCCTTTCCATACAGCCTGCGTTATACAAAATAAATACTTGGACATTTAACATTCACTTATGCTGAAAGCTGTGCCTTCCAGCACAGTACAAATAACCTCTTAACCATACTTGAGACATCTGCTGTAAAGCATGTTTCAATGCAACACTTACTTTCTGCTTTATTTGGAAGCGCCTGAAAGGACGGAACTGTACTGTGATTGCTAAAGTGGAACAGATATTTTTCTATGTAACCATTCTGGGGTTTTTTTTTTGTTCTGTTTTTCAAAAATTAGAGGCAATTATCTAATAAAGTTTGTGTACGATAATGTGTTACGCCGTGATCAATCGCTGAATTCAGTCAGTTAATTTGGTGACATCTTGTGGATGATATCTATTATGGTGAAGCGAGCAAGAGGCAGCTTTTCAACAGATTAAAATCAGCCAGGAAATCGCTTTTCTGCTGCCGATCAACAAAAAGCCAGGGGGCCAATAATCAAGGGCAGTATGGAGAAAATGTTTCTCTGCACCTTCCTTCTTGCCTGAACTTCTCCACTGTTCCAGTTGTATTCTTCCTTTTCTGCAATAAAGTTAGGATATCTCACAAGCTTTTCTGTTGGTGCCTGGATTGGGAATTTGGGTGCATTCTGCCGATTGGGACAACGGGATTCACTTGCTTAGATAAGAGTCCACTTGGTGCCACTATTGTCAGTGTGTGTTGGCACTGTTTTCGCATTTTCTCACCCAGTTTTCACTGAGCTTTTCACCTTCTTTAACATTATCCGCTCGAGAGTTTTGATTTTTTTTCAGAGATGCCTGCACTTTATAAATGGTACAGAAACAAACAAGTCACGCAGCTAGCAGCCGGCGGGCGCTGAACCCCCACCTCGCTCTATTTCACTGACCACCCCCAATCCAACCACTCCCTCGTCTGAAACCATGCTTGTTGGGCAGACGTGTTATTGCTCCAGGAATGAGGACACTTTGGGCAAAAGGTAAAACATCCTGGATAACATTTGACTGTTCAACAGGCTCAAGGCAAGCTATAGTGATCTGTGAAGTTTCATCTTGTCTTCTGAGAAACACAAAGTTTAGAAGCTTCTGGAAAACGCCGCGAGGAAGCTTTAAGGCTCTTGAGAGAGACGAAGGCAGCAGGGTTATTTGGGGTCGTTCTATAAAAAGCCACCCACAGACTTGATGGTGCAAATGGCCTCTGTCTGTGCTGTAAAATAGAATCACAATGTGATCTTCCAGCACTATCTTTTCCATAGTTTGGAAATAATCTTCGCAATTATCGATGTCTTTGTGATTAACCAATAGCAACATGTTACGGCCAAATCGTTTCACCCAGGCCAGTTTAGTTTTGGCTGTGGGCATATTGCTCCAATGGAACCGGTTGGTAAAGTGGGTCTGTGTGATGCTGCAGCAACAGTGGCTGACTACACACTGCCCAGATTCTAGCCCTCCAGGATGGAGTGAGAACAGCGGAGAGGTTGTGAAAGCTTCCTCCTTTGTCAATTGGGATTATTTTTATTTATGCTTTCATGTATTATTATCATAGAATTTACAGTGCAGAAGGAGGCCATTCGGCCCATCGAGTCTGCACCGGCTCTTGGAAAGAGCACCCTACCCAAGGTCAACACCTCCACCCTATCCCCATAACCCAGTAACCCCACCCAACACTAAGGGCAATTTTGGACACTAAGGGCAATTTATCATGGCCAATCCACCTAACCTGCACATCTTTGGACTGTGGGAGGAAACCGGAGCACCCGGAGGAAACCCACCCACACACAGGGAGAACGTGCAGACTCCGCACAGACAGTGACCCTAGCCGGGAATCGAACCTGGGACCCTGGAGCTGTGAAGCAATTGTGCTAACCACTGTGCTACCGTGCTGCCCCAATTGTCCCTGAGCCGCTGGATTCGCTGTGGCATAGGCACACCTACAGTGTTATTAGGAAGGGAGTTCCAGCATTTTGGTCCAGCAACAGTGAGGGAACGGAAATATTTTTCCAAGTGTGGAATGGTGTGTGACTTGGAGGGGAACCTCCAGGTGGTGGGGCTCCCGTGCACCAGCTACCTTTGTCCTCTGGTGCTCGAGGTTGCGGATTTGTAAGGTGCTGAGGAAAGATTTTGGTTCAACCCCAAATTTGCCCAAAGGAGAAACAGAACAAAAATGCACCATGCGGGTCTTGCCGAGTGTGACAGTTGCCAAGTCTATTGCTGTGAGCGGCAGGCGGGGGTCCCCTGTACAGCGGCTGGTAAAGTGGGTCTGTGTGATGCTGCAGCAACAGTGGCTGACTACACACTGCCCAGATTCTAGCCCTCCAGGATGGAGTGAGAACAGCGGAGAGGTTGGGAACGCTTCCTCCTTTGTCAATGTGTCAGGATGAGATCATCCAGCTCCGTCAGGATAGTTGGAAGTACACACTTCACTCCGTTTCCCGACCGGAATACAATTACGTTTCTTTTATGTTTTGTTTCAGTCTCTGATGTCTGTTTCTCGTGTGTCAGTCGGTGGAAAAAGAAGTGTAAAAACTCTTTGAGGTTTATTCAGTGGGTGGGAAGGGGGGGGGGGGGGGGGGGGACAATGTATTATAAACACAGCCGTTTCAGCAGAATGCAATGTTCACCTGGAAGCAATTCGCCCACGTTGCTCCACTATTGTAACATTTCATTCGGCGCTTTATCGTGACTGGGAAAGTTTACATGAAAATAACACGTTAACGGTTAGCACCTGTGGGAAGTGCAGTGGACGGGAAGGGGGGGGGGGGGGGAGAGAAAGCGGGAAGCCAGGAATGTGTCCCACTATTTCACGGCTGAGTTTCCAGAGTGCTGGAGAGACTCCCCGTGTACAGCAGCAGCACAGCGCCAGGCAGAGCCTGCTCCCAACAGCACGCACACACCTCCACTGCCTCAGTCAAACCCCTTTACTCCCTGTGCCCCTCCCCCCACTCCATTTAACAGCACCGGAGACACGGTGGGCTGAATGGCGTCCAGCGCTGGTTTTGTTGAAATGATCCCCACTCCCCTGCCCCTGACAATGAGATTGTGGGAAGAGGTGTTTTGCCCTGATATACACCCCCGTTGCCCTTTTGGACATTGTTTATAGCGCTCTCCTCTCCCTCTCGCCCCAGGCACCAGCCTGCCTCACTTTCCCAACACCTTCAATGCTTGACTCTTCCCCCTGGTATCTGGGAGCAGCTGGCGGCGGGGTTCAGGCGGCTGTGCTCTCTGACAAGCCGCTAATCGCAGTCTGAGGGGAACTTGCTCTTCAGCCCATTTGGCAACGTGTTGAAGTCGGCAAATCCCCTCTCCCCCTCCACCCAAAGCCGCATTCTCAGCTAGTGCTGCACATTCTGGAAGAGGTCCCCCCCCCACCCCCCATACACCCCCCCCCACCCCCCATACACCCCCCCCCACCCTCCATACACCCCTCCCCCTCCCCCCCATACACCCCCCCCCCCACCCCCCATACACCCCCTCCCCCTCACACACAAACACAAACTTCAGGACACTCATTCTCGGCGGGGGCGGGGGGGTGGGGGGGGGGGGCAATGGCCAGGCAGTTTCACATCTGCACTCTCTTTTCCGGCACTTTTTTAATGTTCCATCGCTTCATTCCGTCCGAACTGGCAGCAAGTTTGGCGAGGCTGCTGAACACGGGGCCGCTGTTTGGAAGCAGAGAAAAGTTTCCTTGTGTTCAGCCCAGCCTCGCCCAACACAGAGACAGCGAGGGAGAGAGAGAGACAGAGAGAGTGCTGGGGGACTGGGGCTTCAGCAAAGGGAGCATTTTAAACATTACAATTTTCCACTTACTGAAAGCGAAACCACCCAGAGACCTTGGAGGGGGGGGGGGGGGCACATTCCTGCAGCTCTCTCTGAAAGTCAGCAGTGAGCTGCTGAATGTGGCTCTGTTGTTAGCGCAGAGACAGCTCCAAGTTTGTCAATGTGCCTCTCAGACCCTTCCAGCCGGTTGTAAACAGGAGGAAGTTGGGGTTGGAGGGGGCAAACTGTACCCCCACCCCCCGCTCACGCCTCACTCATACCTATCAAAGCGAGAGGAAGCGGCAGATAACCTCAGTGCAAAAACTACCCCCTCCTCCCATCGCTAGGGACATGAAGCCAAACATTAAAATCCAACTCGTTGTGCAGAGTAAAGTACCGCAGACAGGGGGACAGACAGAGGGGCAGCCAGGGGGACAGACAGGGGGGCAGCCAGGGGGGCAGACATGGGGCAGGACAGGGGGGTCAGGGTGTTGGGTGGGGGGAGGAATTCAGGGTCCGGCTGCTGATGGGTATTCAGTTTCCCGAAGGCTGTAAAGTCGGATTTAAGAATGTCAAAGCAAGGAAGGGGGGGGGGGGGGGTGTAGGAGGGCGTTGGGGTCCCTGAACTGC